>NW_021628251.1:1935981-1994527 GCF_900005855.1 Plasmodium gallinaceum | reverse complement strand
AAAAAAAAAGAAAAAAAAAAAATTTAAAGGAATAAAAAAGTTTAACAAAAACAAATTTCGTATTTAAAAGATGCTTTCTTTTGTTTCCTTTAAATGACTTACAAGATTTAATAAGAAGAACAAATATTAATTTTCTTCAAAATTAATTTATTATAATAAAATATTACTAATAATATTTTTTTAACATTAAATTTTAAACAAAAACAAATAATTTAGGAATTAATAATTTATTACAAAAAAAAATTTTAATTTTTTAATTTGATTAAAGCAAAAAAAAAAAAAAAAAATAAAATAAAATAAAATTAAAAATGAATATAAAAATAAAAAATAAAAAATAAAAACTGAAATAGAATAAAATGAAATATATAAAATAACACAAATCGGTATATAAAAACAATTGTCTTATAATAAATTTCTTATATATGAAAAGTAATAAATTATTATTTTATTTTATTTTTTCATTTCACATCTGTCTTTAAATTGAAATTTCACTATGACATTTTAATTCATTAGCTTTCGTTTCTCAATATAAAAATAATAAAATACATTTTTCATAGTTTTCTACTTTTAAATTAAAAAATTTATATATAACATTTATGTGTTTTAATAAAACTATAAATCCTCCTTTCTTTAAAGTGAGTCATTTAAATGTAATTTATTTTTTTTTTTTTTTTTGTAATTAAAAAAATAAATATTTTTAGTAAAAATCATATGTATTCACAATACATAAAAGAACTTCAAAATAATGTAAATTACATTTTATAAATAAAATTTTCATCGGAGAAATGCAACATTTACGTATTAATATACAAAAAAAAAATTCTTAATATAAAACATTACTAATAACGTATTAATATCTTAACGTTTATATAAAAAAATGGTTAATTTTTTTTAAAAGTTTGAGGTTTAATTTCCAAAAATAAAAAAAAAATACATCAAAAAAGTTAAAATTGAAAATGTCAATTAAAAATCTTAGATAATTAAAATTAGTTAATCTCATTATTCTATTAATAGATATTATTCTTTCATTAAAATATATGCTTTTTTTTTAATTACTCTAAAAATTTTGTACTACCTGTCATGAACTGATAAATTCTTGAATTTATTTTTTATTTATAGTATTTTTTTTTCAAAATAAGTCATTGAATATTTACAAATAAAAATTAATTATTTAATTATTAAAAGAGCTCTTTTAATATAAAATAATATTTTTTTGATGTCATTTCTTTTACACTTGGGTTCTTATTTCATAATTCAATTAAGAGACACATTTTTTTTCATTAAAATTTTCATCATCTCATTATATGATATCCACAAATATACTTTTTTTTTTTTTTTCTATTTTTCTTTATCTTCATGTTTTTCTTCTTTTTCTTTTATATTTTTTTTTTTCAAAATAACTCCCCATTATATTTCTGAATACAGTATTATTCAATTTATTTGAAAAAATGTACTATATTAGACAAGACAAACGTCTTTTTTTTCATTTCTCATTTGAAATGGTATAATTAATTTTTTAAACTTTCTGGTATAATATATTGAAAAAATGTTAATTATTGTTGAAAGCAAACAAAACACAACAACTGAAATAAAAATAAAATAAGAATAAATATAGTCCACTTTTGTTATATGCATATAATCATAATCTCCAACTGCTAACCTATATATATAACAGCAACAAAGAAAAGAAATTAAAAAGTCCAGCATAATACAAAAGAAAACTACGCCTACGTATGCTTTAGCACACACCAAAGATGGGTTCCTTGAAATTAAGCCTGAATATCCAAGAAACATGGAAAGTAAAATAAAAATAATTAAAATACAAAATGCTAAAGTATCAAATATAAACAATACTACTTTAAAAAAAGCTAAAAATAATGATATTATAAAAAATATCATGGCTTTTTTCTTTGAAATTGTATATAAATCCTCATCCTGGATACAATTCGTTTCCATTATTTTTTTTAAGTGAAAAAAAAAGAAATTAATGCTTTTTAATTTCTTCTGGTTCTTATAAATATTTATAAGGAGAAAATTTTATTTAAAAAATGTACTTCCAGAATTGTAAAATAAATTTTAAAAAAAAATCTAAGAAAGCTTCTCAATAATGTCCGAGCTTATCTGCTTTAAATGAAAGAAAAAAATAAATAAAAAAAGCTATATTTTATATTAAAAATGAAAAATAAAATAAGGTTAATATTTATCGATGAATAAAAATAAACAAAATAATTTTTCAAAATTTAATACAAATTAACTATAAAAATCTGAGTACAAAATTATTTTTCCTTGTAAATGTTTTTCTATATATTTTTTTTAATTTTTTTTTTTTTTCAACCATTTGAATAAAAAAAAATAAAAAAAAATTGTGAAAACAATGAAATTACGCATTAAATCCATAAAATATCTATTTAAGTAAATAATTTTTTTTTTTTTTTTTTTTTTTTTTTTTCAATTTAAATATTAGCCATACCACAGTTTTAATTATTTTTTTTTTTTCATAAATTATGAAACATCTCAAACATATTTTGTAGAATTAATCTAATTTATTTATTTGTATTTTTATATTAGACATAAATTATTTTAAAGGAACACAAAAAATTTTATCAATAAATTTTTTAAAATTTGTTCATTTGTATTATGCAAAAATATTTAATTAATAGCTTTTAAATGTATCCGTCAATATTCTTTGATTAGAAGAAAAAATAAGGAAGCAAATTAATTCATTTAAATAAAATAACATTAACTAAAATTTTTGATATTTTCCCAAAAATCATATTTCTATATCATTGAGAAACATTGCTAAATTCTTTTTGGTAAACTTCACTTTTTCTTTTTTTCTAGCTATATATATTTTATTATTCCATTATTAATAAAAAGACTATTTTTTTTTTTTTTTTTTTTTTTTTTTTTCCTTGTCTATATGTTTTAAATTTAAGAACGAAATTTGATGAATATAATATTAAAAAAAATGATTATTAATTAATACTATATATTTTTAAAAAATATATTTTTATTTTACTTCTCACGTAATTTGTCTGCAAATAAAAAAAAGATGTATTTATTTTTCTCTTTTTGCTTTTATAATATTTTAAGATATACAATACATAATTTAAAAATGCATAATTTAAAAAATTTTAAATGGAAAAAGAGAGTATTTTGTATTTTTATTTTGTCTGTATTACACTTTCCTTGTATTTACACCATATATCAATATATATTAAGTAAAAAAAAAAATAAAATGTAAAATTATAGAAATAAAAATGCTTTCTTGGGGTGCATAAGTCCATAAAAAATGAAATATCATATTCAATGAAACTTAAAAAAAATAAAGTTATTCATAAAAATTTTTATGTATACTTAATAAAAAAATAAATGAAGAAAAAATAATTCCCTTTTAAAAAATATTCAGTATAAACAACTCATATTTTATTTGTATATATATATATATATATAAACAAAAAAGAATATTCTTATCACATAAGAATCTGAAGATGCATTATTCGTGATATTAATGTAAAAATATTAATATATAAAAGAAAAGAATATTAAAATAATACATAAAATTGATAGAAAAATATTCATCTTCATTTATTTATCTTTTTCATATATTTGTGTTAATTTAAAGAAAATATTTTAACGAATATTTTTGGAAAAGCCATATTTTTTTATGTTATTTAAAGGTTTCAAAGATTAAAAATTAAAACCAATTGAAATATAATTCTAGAACACTTAAATTCTTACAAATATTATTTATCATTTTAAAAGCAACTATTCAATAAAAAATTAATATAAAATAATATTAATTTAAAAATGTACATAAGAATATTATTTATCTACTCTTCAATTCTTTTAATTTCGATTTTTCAAATAAACGGTCATCTTAAAGACAAAAATGTATATATCTTATATTTACAAAAAAAAATTGAATTTTTAAAAAAATATTATGATAGTTATTATTTAGACAGTGAAGAATTAAATCTTACGCAAGTTTTCCGTTTTAAGAACCACATATATTTAGACTATACTGGTTTTAAAATAATAAATTTACTTTAAATTATTTAAATTATGAATATAATTATTTTCAAAATTTTTTTTTATTCATATATAAGGAAGTGGTTTATATCAAGAAAAACAATTGAATGATTTTTATGAAGACATTAAAGTAAATAGATATGGAAACTCACATAGTAATAGCCCTTCTGCCATGTTAACAGGTCTACAATAATCTTTAAAAACATAAAATTATATATACATATATCTATATAAAAAATATTAATGTTTTAAAAGTAGATGAAATACTTTTTTTTATGGAACAAATAATTTTCCCTATCTTATATATTATATAATTTATATATATTTATTATTTAATTATTGCTCCTATTTTTTAGATGAAAAACTAGTAACCTCAAGGAACGCTGTATTAAAATTTTTTAATACAAATAGTAATGAATACTCTGTAATTTTTACTAGTGGTATAACTTTCAGTGTTTATTTTTGATACACGTTTATATAATATACTTATTTATATATATAAATGTTGTAAGTGAATTTATATATATATATGTATGAAATAAAAGTTGATTTATATATATGGTTTAAGTGTATTATCTTAAAATTTTTCAAGTTAAGAAATTAATTCCACTTAATATACTTATAAAAATATAATAAATTTAATATATATAAACTATCAGGTGCGACAGGGGCATTAAAAATGATTGGAGAATATTTTTCTTGGGAAAAAGAAAGTTTATATTATTATTTAAGAATCAATCATAATTCTGTTTTAGGTATTCGAGAATATATAGCTGAGATAGGAGGATATTTTAAAGCATTAAATGAAAATGAAATTTCCAAAATATTATATGATAGAAAAAAATCACAAAAAAAAAATGACGTAAATAATCCAATAAATTGTTTATTTGCATTTCCAGCAAAAGATAATTTTGCTGGTGTTTTATACCCACTTGAATGGATAGAAGATATAAAAAAATATGGTTTGAGTGATAAATGTCATTGGTACGTGCTAGCTGATGTAGCAGCATATGTGCCATCTCATAAATTTGATCTGTCAAAATATATCTATTTAGATTTTGCAGTTGTCTCTTTTTATAAAATGTTTGGTTATCCTACAGGTATTGGGGCTTTAATTGTTAAAAATAGTAGTTCAAGAGTTTTTAAAAAAATTTACTTTGGTGGAGGTAGCGTTGTAACAGCTGTATGTGATTCACGAATATGCAAAAGGCAAGATAAAAATAGTTTTTCACATTATGAAGATGGAACACTCCCATTTTTAGGTATTAACGCATTATTATTTGGGTTTGATATACTATCAAAAATATCATATGATATTATTACCAATCATATTAAAGCCTTATCAGAATTTACATTTTATGAACTGATAAATATTAGACACTCGAATTTTACAAAAGTTGCTAAAGTTTATCATGCTTATGATTCTCCATTAGATGGTATTATTGCGTTTAATTTATTTGATATTAACAATAAATATATACCTTTTTCTCTAGTTGAATCTATTGCTGCATTTAATAATATCCATTTGCGTGGTGGGTGCTTTTGCAACTCCGGTGCATGTCAAGATTATTTAAATTTGAATAATGAAGAAATAATCGAATCATACAAAGATAAAAACAGTTGTACTGAAAACGGTTCCAGTGATAATAAACCTTTCGGTGCAATCAGAATTTCATTTGGATATTTGTCTACATTTAAAGATTCTTTTGTATTTATTCAGTTTATAAAAGATAATTTTGTAAAATAAAACAAAAATATTCTATAATTTTTATGTACTATATGCATCCATTTTCTAGTAATAAGAAATTAACAATTTTGCATTTTATTGTATATTCTAGTTAAAAAAAAGAAAATTCTAACCTTTTTCTAAGAAAAATATAGGCTAAATATTATAATTTTATAAATTGTATTCTTCATATATTAAATACGTTAGTTCAATTAAAATTTTTTTTTACAAAATCCTACTTTAAAAAAAAAATTATTTTATTCCCATTCATTTCCTATTAATATAAAGAAATTAAAAATAAGATTATTTATTATTATTTATTATTATTTATTTTTCTTTTAACAATTGTTTTATCTCTTTTTCTTATCAATATTTATCAGTACAATTACTTTTTTCATATTTTTCGATTATAAAATTAATTTGTGATACATGTTCACAAAAATATACAATAATAAAAAAAAAAAATAAATAATAATACAATATAAAATAATGAATTTTTTTAAAATATATATCTATATAAATTTTATTTTTAATTGTCTTCTATTAAATCTTAAATATTTAAATAAGCTTATAAGGGAAAATTAAAAATTTCGGTTGTTACGATAATTTGTTTCGTCAATTCAAGCATAATAAATGGGCAAGTATACTATTTTACGACTTAATTTAATAAATTATAGAAAACTATAAAAAAAAATTATTTTTCACTTTTTTTTTTTTTTTTTTGTTTTTTATTTAAATGCTTTAGGTATTATTATTTTTAAATATGTTATTTAAAAAAAAAGATTTTTTTTTTTTTTTTGATAGTGCTTTTATATACTCTTTACCTGCTAAATAACCATCTGCTTCTTTTCTTTTTATCGTTATTTTTTTTTCTTCAATTTTTTCAGCACTTTCTGAATTTAAATTTTTCTCTCTCTCATTTTTATTATTTATATTTAAAAGCAGAAACTCTTTTTTTTTTACCTTTTTTGTATCCACTGAGTTTTTGTTGTTATTTTGTTTAACTTCTTTAGATGGAAATGTTTCTATAATGGGTGTATTATTTTTGTTATTTAATTTGTTCATTGACAATTCTTCCATTTTTTCATTGTATGTATTGTAACTATATACATCTTTGAAGTTTTTTATTCTACTTTCATGATTTACTTCATTTTCAGAAAAACCTAAATTATTTAAACTTTGCTTTTCTAATAAATTATTATCCATTCTACATGTGAAATACTGTTTAGAATACTCTCTACAACTAACGTGATCATTATAATTTTCTTTTAAACATTTTAAATATTTATTTTTAATTGATGTGCATTCATTATTGTGATCTAATAAAAAACTTCCTCTATCTGGCTTTTTAACTAAACTTCTTTTCTTGTCCATTATAAATTTCTAAGAAATTTTATATCATTTTTGTTATTTATATCATATATATTCAAATTATTTAGTTTCTAAAAATTTTAAATGCTTAAATAAAATATCATTTTCTATATTAACTATGTTTTTCTTAGTGCTTTAAATTCATATCTACTTAAAAAGTATGTATTTTACGAATATGAAAAATTTGAAAAAAATTTTCATAAAATTATTTTCATATATTTTAATTAATATAAAATTATTATTAAAATATAATACTTTTTATAAAATCATTTGTACTTTTTAATAACGTTAGTAAAATTCAAACATAATTTTGTATATTTTTTTTTTTCAATTATTTTAAAAATACTTATTTTTTTTTAATATTGCATTAAACAAATGAAAACAGTATCAAAAATATTTAAATTTAAAAAACAAAAAAAAATTCTATATTATCAAATTTATTTAAAAAAAAAATATTTTTAATTTTTAATAAATTTCCAAATAATTTTAACTAGGTCTTGTGCAAAATTTCAAAAATATAAACTAAAACTTTTTTATTAGTTCAATAAAAAATTCTTTTAAAAATTTATCAATTTCATTTTTCTTAATATGTAAAATGTTTTTAAAAATGTATATAATAATTATTTAAAATAAGCATATGCTTAGAAAAAAAGAAAAGAAATCAAATATATATATGAAGTGAAAATATAACAAGCGTAAACAGTTACAACAAATTTAAAAAATTTTTCTTTTATAAATTTATGAAATAAAAAGAAAATTTTACTCATATATATATATATAAAATAACAAAACATTATTCATGTAAAAAAAAAAAAAAAAAAAAAGAAAGGATAAAAATAAAAAATGAAAAAAATTATGTTGATTTTTATTGTTTTTTCTATATTTACATCTTTCTTTTTGTTTTTTTATCCTTTTTTTTTTTTTTCTTTTTTTATAATACGGAGTATTTTTAATTTTTTAATAATTATTTAAATCCAAAAATGTTATAATAAAAAAAAATTAGAAAAATAAAAATGGAATTTTTAAATTTAAATTTTTTTTAAAAATATTTATGAAAGTAACTTATATTTTTATATTATTAATAAACTAATCACATGTCTTTAAATTATTTTCCAATATTTTAAAAATTGCTATCCTTTTCCTTTTTTTTTTTTTTATTTAATTACTATCTTTTTTTCATTTTCTTTATTTACTAAGAATTTCCTTTTTTATTAGTTCTTCGTAAGAACATTTTTCATTTTTACAGGAATCTTCTAACAATTTAAGGAATTCAGATTTTATGCCTCCAAAGTTACTTTTAAATGCGTTATTCTTTTTTAGGATAAAGTATTTATATAATGCTTCATGATGTTTAGTTCCACTTAAAACACCATGTTCTATACAATATTTAATTGCAATAACTGAATTTGGATTTTCTTCAAATAAACTTTCATAGAATGCTCTTGTTCCATCACCATTTGGAGGTGTTATAATTTTTTGTCCTTCTTTAAAATATTTTCTGGCATCAGCACAAATATTGTCTTTATCTTCTTCTTCTTCATCCTCATCTATCATTTCTTTTACCGTCGTTTTGCTTGAGCTATTGCCTTTTTTTATTTTTTTTTTTTTATTATTTTTCTCATTTTTTACTTTGTTATTCTGATTTAACCCTTTATTAACTTTAGAAATATTATTACAATTTTTTTTTACATGTTTTGTAGAATTACTATTTTCTATTTTTTTATTTGAGTTTTTTAAATATTCATCTTTTTTCTACAAAAAACGATAACAAAAAAATTATATAATTAAATATGTCTTAAAATTTTAAAAAAAAAAAAATTATATCTTTATAATAATTTTCTTTTTTTTTATAGGAACAATTAAAACATAAATATATTTAATGCAATATTAAAATTCTTCCTATAATTTTCTTAAATAAAGAAAGTATAAGATGAATACATATATATATATATATTCCTAAAATAAAGATTTATACTTGTATATACATATATATGCTTAATAAAAATTAGAATTGAGATAGCTATATGTATACATATGAATAAAAAAAATCTACACATTTTTTTATGTTAATTACAGTGCTGGATAAATCAGACGATGAAAGCATTTTTTTTTTCTATTTCAACGAAGTTAAATCTTTTTAGTGTTTTTTGTTTTATTTTTTTTAATGTAGTTATATTTGTAACATTTAATCTTTTTTTTTTTTTTTTTCTTTATAGAATGTTGCTTATGTATTAAAGTATCCAACAATTCTATAATTGTTTTTAAACTGTTTTTTTCATGGTTAAACTTTTAAAATAAGTCATAAATAAAATTTCTTTTTTTAGAAATATTTTTTATAAATTTTATGTTATACATTTAGAAAAATAAAGCGTGACAAGTACAATGTCGATAAAAATGTTAACATACAAAAAAAAAAAAAAAAAAAGAAATATTTATATATATATATATAATTTAAATTGAAAATATAAAACAAAATTTACAATAAGAAATTTTTTAATAAAAATGTAAATTGACAAAAAAATATACATTTATGCACATGTACAATTAAAATGTAAAAGTCTGATAAAAAAAAAAAAAATTTAATTTCTGGATTTAAAAAAAAAAAAAAAATTATAAAATAAATTATGATCAAAAACTAATTTATAATTAAATAAAAATATTAAAAAAAAAATTTTAAACAATAAAAAAATACTTTTATAAGATTATATTATAAATAATTAAAAATTATATACTTAGCGAATTATTGAAAATTTTATAAAATATAAATATTATATTAATATTTTTTTACAAAAAAAAAAAAAATAGTACAAAAATTTTTTGTGAATATAAGTTATAAAAATAAAAAAAATTATTCATATTTAAGTATATTTCTAATAACCAATAAAATAAAAGATAAAGCTTAAAATTGTTAAATGTGTTTATTTATGTCTTTTATTATTTCATAATTTTGCTTTCTTTTATATTTTTCTGTTTTTCTACCCAAAACTATAATTTTTTTTTTTTGTAATTTACTATAAAAAAAAAATTAAATAAAAATGAGAAAAAAAATGAGTAAATGATATACAAATTTTAACAAAATGTAAAAAACATATATAATAAATATATAAATATTAATTTGATCATTAATTCTTTATTTATAAAAGAATATACACATTAAAAATAATGTGTTTTCACATTTGAAAAATTATAAATATATACATAAATGGTAAGAATATTTTTAAAAATATCTTTTATATAGTAATGAAATTATTGAATATAAACATTAATATACACATGGAAATAATTTGTATTTTTTAAAAGTTGTTGATAAAAAAAATAAAAAATCAACAGCATTAAATTAATATAAAAATATATATATAACAGTATGTAAATATTTAAATAAGAAAGTATATAATTATACAATATATTTATATATATAAATTTATTACTATTTTATCCAAGGTATTTTTCTTTTTTTTCTTAATATATTCTTTTTTTCCTTGACAATTGGAGGTAATTCTATTATAGTGTTTATTTCTACTCCTTTTCTCTTATACTCATAATTAGAACTATTAAATAAATTTATGATTTTATTCACATGTGAACTTGAGATATCTACAATATAGCCTTCATCACATTTCGCTATGTCACCAATAATCTAAAAATATGATAAACATAAAAAAAAAAAAAAATAATCTTAAAAAATTTTTTTTTTTTAATTAAAGTATTCTTACATTTGATATATTTTTATCTCCCGTTGTAACTTTTATTAAATTCATAATATCATCCTTATTTTTTATAACCTATTTAAAAATATATAATATAAAAATTATTTTAATTATTATATATTATGCATATTTAAAAGAAATATATATTAGCAAATTTTTATTTTATAATTTTATAGAATTTGCAGTTTTACTTCAAAAAATGGATCCTTCACGAAAACAGCAACGTAATTTTTCTTTCCTGATAATATAGAAAATTCGCTATTTTTTTTATCTAATTTTAATAAAATAGTTAGAATTTGAGCAATAATTTTTGTATTATGTTTTTTAAATAATTCTTTTGATTTTTCATTAAAAAATTCATATTTTTCCGGTGACACTTTCATTATTGTTTCTAAAAAAAAGGAATAGAAAAAATGAAGTTTAAATAATATATGGCTTCTAATGCTCTTCAACTTATTAAAACTTATTTATTTTTTTTTTTTTAACTTTCATTATTAATACTTATTAATATCATTATTTTTGTATATATTAACTATTTTATTTTTTTTTTTCATCTATTTCTAAATTTATTTTTTTTAATTTTAAACCTGTTAATTTGTCTACTGAAAATTTATATACTTCATCTACATGTGGACATAATATAACCTGAAATTTATTTTTTGTATACTTTATAATTTTCTCTAAATTTTTATATTCATATTTATGATAAATAGTTAAGCAAGTTCCTCTTTCTTTAGCTCTTCCTGTTCTTCCTGATCTGTGCAGAATTTAACAATATATATTTAAAAATGAAAAAAAAATATAAATTTTATAATTTTTATAAAACTTAAAAAAAATATATATACCTGTGAATATAATCATTAGGAGATGTAGGAGGTGAATAATTTAGAATAAAAGTAACATTTTCAATATCCAGTCCTCTACTTACTATATCTGTAGTGATGAGGATGTTCTTTTTTCCCAGTTTAAATAAATTTATATTTTCATCTTTCTGTACCGTTAATAATTCTGAATGCAACATTACTGAATGAGGCTTAAGAAAGGAATTTTCATATAGCTTTTCCACCTTTATAAAATAAAAAAAAAAATAAAAAGTTTAAAATTTAATCATTAAAAAAAATATATGTACAAGTATATAAATTTATTATATAAAAATAGCATATATCTTAAAAATTATGCAGAAGGTAAAATGAAATATTCTTTGTAATATTATTTAATATCCAATATTATTATATTTAACAAGACGTAATATATTTTACAATGTCAATATTTGTTTTGTTTTATTTTATTATTTTTTTTTTTTATTACTTCATCTTTTGAATTTGCAAAAATTATACACTTATTGATTTTATTTTCATTATCAAAATGTTTACAATTATTATTACTCATGTGATCAATAATTAAATCACTACTATTAAAGTTTTGTTCTTTGTTAATATTTAATTCACAGTCTTCTTTTGAAGCATTTTGAACCTTTGTATTTAATAAATTTTTATTCTTCAAAAAAAAAAACTCATTTAAAAAATATGACACATATTTGTATTTAGAAGGAGTATTTATTTTACATATAAAATGAGAAATATTTAAATTGCAGAGGCTAAAATTTTTATTTTCTTTACTTAGTATTTGAATTAAATTATCTGAATTTTTAAAAGCTTTTGATTTTTCCTCATCTATTTTATTTTGAATTTTTTCTTTAATACCACTAACGAAATCAAAAAATATAAAACCATTCAAGTATTCGCTGACTTTTTTTTTTATTAAATCATTTATGTTTGCTGTAAATAAATAAATATTGTATTCCATATAATTAAAATTTCCATAATCATAATTATTTTTGTTTTTTATTTTAGTATCTAAATCACTCACTAAATTTTGTTTAAATAAAAAATTAAAGATAAATGTCCTATTTTCAATTATGTAATCAAACTCATCAATAACAATTGTATTTATACAATTTAAAATATTATTCATAACATTTTTTTCATTTTTTTTTTTGTTTTTGTAATTTTTTATATAAAATTCCAGTTTATTAGGAGTAGATAAATAAAAATGTATTCCGTAATTCTCTTTATATAAATCCTCATCATTTTTATTCATTGAAAATTCTTTATCAAGTATGTCATACTTACCTTTTTTAATTTTACTATGAGCATCATTTTCATCAAATAAAATGCATACATTTAAATTAGGATATATTGATAAAATATAAATATATAATTGCTTGCATAAATAAATATTTTGTGTTAATATTAAAATCTTTTTATTACAATCAAATTTTTCATTTATTAAGTTTTGTATTAATGGTAGTAAGTAACTTAACGTTTTACCAGTTCCCGTTTTATTAAAAACTAATAGATGTTTTGAATTTTTTAAAATTTCATTATAAATTATATATTGATACATATATAGTTTATCTATTTTTAAAATAAATTTTAAATTATTAACGATTTCATCATCAATACTTAATAAATTTATATCTATTTTTTCATGCCTATTTAATATTTTGTTATTTATGCTATATATGTTATCATCTATATAATTAATGCCTCCAGATTCATTCTCATAATTTTCATCTTTCTTATATTCATTATTAAAATGATTTTTATTATTTATTTCATCATCGTTATAAATATCTTTATCATTCCTATTATTTTCTAATATATCATCTTGTGATAATTTATTATAATATTTATCATTATAAATATTTTTAAAAGTTTCTTTTATATTTATATTTTTTTTTTTATATATGTTATTATTAACTTTGTTTCCATAATTAATACGACTGAAAACATTACTATAATTTCTATAATCATTGAAGTGAAAATTAGTAAATTTTAAAGTAGTATAATCATATCTTTCTAAATATTTCTTTAAAATATTTGCATTTTTAAGATTATTTGTGAATATTAAATTTCCACTAAAATTGTACAAATTTAAATTATTAATATTTTTGATAATATGTAATAAAACCATCTTCTAATATGTTCATCTTCATACCCTCAAATTATTATGATCCATATACATTTAATTATTAATTTTTTTTTTTTTTTTTTTTCTATATTTTCTTATCAACTATTTTTTAACACTTAAGTGTTTAAAAATAACATCTTTTTAATTTTATTTTATTTTTTTTTTACTCTGAAATAATAAAAAGTATATATATCTCGAATATTTCTTAAAACTAATTGTACATAGTTAAATTTTTTTCCTTTATTTAAATTTAAATAAGAAAAAATATATTTGTTGTAAATTGCAATTCAACATAAAAATAAAAATTTACCATCCTAAAAAGAATAAATAAGATTAATACGATTTCATATATATACATATGTATATTTTTTTTCTTTTTTTTTTTTAATATTAATGTAGCGTAAAAATTTATAAAAATCAGAAAAAGTTTAAGAAAAAATTTTATATAGTATCCGTTTTTACAAAAAAAAAAATATTTCGTTTATTAAATTTTACATATTTTCAAAAAATATACCTATATTTTATTGAATTTCACCAAAAATTATATATATATATTTTTTTTTTATTCTATTCACTTGTAATGTAAATTTATGTTTTATATTTATTTCTTAATGATTGCTATTAGTATATCATATTTAAAAATATTCTTGATTTTTTTTGTTAATATTTTCTTTTTTTTTTAATTATCTTATATTTTTTATATTTTTTTTAAGATTTTTTGTTAATCTTTTTACCAATTTAAAAAGAAAAATATAAAATAAAATGTGCGTACGAATACATTATACTATTGATTTAAACGTTTTAAAAAGAAAATACAACTGTAGTAAAGTAGTTAATAATGAAAAGTTAAAGAAAGGAATGATCAATAAGTAAGAAATAAAAATTATTTAATTGTGTTCTAAGTTATTTAATCAAGTTACGATCCTAATTAAATATAATGAACTTTAAAATAAACGATATTTATTTCATTATACTTTTTAGGAAAAACTATATACCTACAATATTTGAAAACAATGAAAATTCTTTAGAAAAAATTTATGATTCACAAAAAAAAAATAGGATAATTCACATTTGTATATGGGGAATAAATCCATTTAATTATGGAAAATTTGAAAAAGATATTGCATTAATTAATGCTAGACTAGAAACTTTACATCTAAAAAAATCCTTTAAGTTATATAAGATTTTAATAAAAAAAAAAATTTAAATGTTTATTTTTATTTATATTCATTTTTATGCATATTTTTCTATTAAAAATTTTTAATTTCTTTTATATTATACTTTTTTTTTATTTTTATTAATTCTATAATTATTTCCCTTGTATAATAGAAATATACATAATTTAATTTTTTTCTTCATTTTTTTATATAGCAATTATATATTTACCCTATTAAATGATTTATAAAGTTTTCATTCATTAATATACTTATTAAGATGAAATTTAAATTAACTGTATTTTTACTTTCTTTCTTTAGAATTTTAATAAATAAAAATAGATGTGCAATCATAATTAATGGATATTTCGAATGGAAAAATGATGAGAATTCTTCAAAAAAAATTCCTTATTATATATTCAATGGTAAAAGTAACCAAAAAGATAATGAACAGAATTCCTTAAAAAAAATAGATAATGAAGAAATAGATAGTAAGAATAATGAAGAAATTAATCAACCCCAAAATGTTAAAAATGAAGTTGAAGATGATGAAATTTATAGTAATGAAGAAAAAAGTCAACCAATAGAGCAAAACTCTCATAAAAGAAAAAAAATAACAAAAGAAGTTTCAACTAAAAAAATTAAAATAGAATCATCAAATGAAGGTATATTAAAAAGAATTAATAAATAAAATATATTATAAAATGAATTAATATATACTGAAAATTTTTTATTAATTTTTAAATAATTAAAATGGAAAAAAAAAAAAAAAAATGCAACTCCTTTAAATTAAAAAGTAAGAAAATTCCTTTTTTTATATGGAACAATATTAATCACATTTTTATATTTACATATGCTGTCTTTCATTCGTTTATATCTTTATACTTGGAAAATAATAATTTTTATTTATTTTATTAGTTTATTATTATTTTATTTTATTTTATTTTTTTTTTTTTTTTTTTTTGTAGAATTAAAAAAAAAAAAATGTTCTATTATATATTTCTTTATTTTTCATTTAACAGAGTGCGAAGAAAATGAATCATATATAATACTTGCTGGTTAGATAATAATAATAAAACAAAAAAAAAAAAAAAAAGAAAAAACAAATTAATTTTAAAATATATAGTTACATATTTATTAAAAAATTATACCTAATTTTTTTTAAGGTTTATATACTGTTCCTGATGATGATAAAAAGGAATACAGAAATACAGTAATTACAACATCAAGTGAAAATACAAACCTAAAAGATATTCATGAAAGGTTATTTATAAATTTTATATCTCTTAAAAGGGATATATATGCATGTGTCTACCTAATAAAAATTTATAACCATATTTAATTTATTGTTTCAATTTAAATTGAAAATTTTTTTAAATTATATATGTAATTTTATTTTTTAACTTTGTAATCAGATGCCCCCTTTTATTAAGTGAAAATTCTTTATCTTTATGGTTAAATGTGGATAACAGTTACTCAGATATAATAGACAAAATTAAAGAAGAACATATAAATGCTTGTAAGATGTTAATTATATTACTAAAAAAAAAAAAAAAAAAAAAATGTAATGTTTATGCAATTTCTTAATATAATTTTTTTTAGGTAATAATTTAAAATATATGAAAGTTCAAGACTGGAATGTTTATTCAAACTACTCAAAACAAGAAAAAAAAGAATCTATTTTAAAATATATGAAATAATATCATAATGTATATATAATTAGCTTCACATGCATGTGTAGTTATTTTTTTATTACATTCATAATAAAAATTTATATAAATCGTAAATTATTTTTTTTTTTTTTTTTTTTTTTTTACGAGTAGAATGAAACTACACATTTAAGTATGGTGTATTTAGATATATTTTAATTCCTTATTGCTTGTGTAATTTTTCTTTTTTTTTTTTTTTTTTTTTTTTACAAAATAATGAGCAAAAAAAAATTTAAAAAAAAGAGTTTATGTATGTATAAATATATCATTTATTGAAAATAGTTCTTCTGCATATTTCAAATGTTCATTTTATAATAAATAAAAAAAAGTTAATAAATTAAAAATGTATTTTTTTTTTTTTTTTTTTATAATTATTTATTTAGAATATTTCTTTTTCATATAAATATTTTAGAATCTTTAAAAAAATTATTTTAAATTGTTTATTATATTTATGAAAACCTTAATTCTTAATTATTTATTTTTTAATAGCTGATCCTGTTCCTGTTGTACCTAATCCCATAACTGATTTAAATGTATCGTATATCCACCATTGTAAACCTGTTAATGTTCCTATCATTAAAACTCTTGTACAAATTCCTTTTGTAAATAAATTAAACATTCCAACTTCTTTTATTATAGTTGATAAACTTTTACTTTTATTTTCTATCTTTCCCAATTGCGATATCATATTATCTGCTGGATGTGAAACCAAAGCACATATAATACCTGATAAATAACCAGAAGCAAAAGTTATACCTAGCTGTGTTGACTTAGAATAAGAGTCTTTCGGTTGTGTAAATACATTGTCATACATTAATTGAACGATTTTTTCAAAAAAATAAAATTTAGCCATTGTATATGGAATTTGACGACACCACAAAGGTGTTACACTACCAAATGGAAACTTTGTTTCATTTTTATTTTTTATCATAAAACTAATTGATGGTAATAATTTAGTGGGAAATGTATTTACTTTACTTGTTTGCATTTTAACTTTGATCATTTCAAAGGGACATAAAAATATATCTGCCACAAACTCTGCTGATGCTGATGCAAGAAGCCAAGTTACTCCTTTATATTTATATGCATTTTCTTCTCCTAGATAATTTGAATATACATCTTTAAAAACTTCATAAAAACCAAATTTACACAATCCTTGTAATGAATATCCAATAAATGTTGGGGACCAACCTAGTGATAAACTTCTTACCTTTTCTTCACTTACTATTTTTTTTACACTTTGAAACAAATTCCTATATACTGATGGATAACTTTGTATTCTACATTTTGTTACGTCTAATGGGGTAATTAATGTATGCGTTAAACCACATGACAATACACCACCAAACATACATTTACTATAATAAGATAAATTGTGTTTATGTGGATGCTTTATCCTAGTTATAGGGCTACTAATTCTTGAATCCCATATATCTTTTTGCATTATTTTTGTTAATATTAAAAATATTCAGATATTTAACAAATAATACAAAATAATTTAGAAATACTAGAAACTTAAAATTCTATAAAGTAACCTATTTTTTCTAATATCTGTAAAAAATTAAAATTTTTCTTAATATTATTTTTTTTTTTTTTTAATAATGAAAAAAAAAAAAAAAAAATTATTAATAAATGGTTTTCAAACTCTATATATTTATATTATATATATATATATAAATTAAATTAATATATAAATATGTATATTTATATTTTTTTTTATATCATTAAACTTTATATGCTTTTCAGGAAATATTTTTTATTATGTTCATATATTACATAATTATAAATTTAGTTTATTTTTTCTTTTTTTATTAGTTAAGATCTTTGAGCTTCTTAATTTTTTATTTTTCCTATTTAATTAAATGATACGAATTTTTTTTTAATAATCATCCTTTTTTCTTTTTAATTTGTATATTTTAGATAAAATTATTAAAAATATTTCAATATAACTTTTTAATTTGTTTTAATTTATTCTATTTCTTTTTTTTTTTTTTTTTTTCATATTTTATTTTATTTTTTTTTTTTAATATTTATTTTAGCTTATTTCATTTACTTATTTTTTTTCAATTACAAAATTATGAACTAAATTTTACAAATTATAAATTTTTTTTTTTTTTGAAATATGATTTTATGTGTAGAGTCAATTTATTTTAATATTATTATTTTTTTTTTCTTTTTTTCAATTTATCTTGAATAATTAATATTATTTTTTCTTTTCACACATATTTATATACGTATAATCCATTTTTTTAATTATTATTCTACATAAATTAGTAGGTTGAAAAAAATAAATTATGAAGGAACATTTTTTCTTCTATTTATAAACCTTATGAAAGTCCATTTACGTTTATATATTTTTTTTTAATTATCTTCTTATAATTTTATTTATAATATTCTTCATTAACTCTTTTATTACTTACATGTTTTCTTTTTTAATATAATTACTTAATCTATATTTTTTTTTTATAGAATCTATATTTTTTATTATTTTCCTCATTATTATTTATTACTTTTTTATATCACTATTTTTTTAAATCCTTAATTTTTAATTGTCTTAAGTTTTAATTACATTTTGTATTTTCTAAATTTTTGATTTCTATATCCTCATAAAATTCTTATTTTTTTTAATCTAATTATATTATCTAATAATATTATTAATTTATTATTTTTATATATTTCTTAAACATATAACATTTTATGAAAAGGTATTTTTTAATTTTTTATTTGTTATCCAGGTGATTTTTAGCTTTTTCATTATTTTATAACTTTTATTTTGTTTATTTGAAACATATTTCATTTTAAATTATTAAGTTTTCTAGGAGTTACTTTTTAAATTATTTATTTATGATTATATATCTTATTTTAAATATTTTATTTAATTTTTTTAACATTTGTTACAATTTCTTCTTATGCATTATTTAAGTAATTTTTAATTATGTTTTAATGAAATTATACTAATTTTTTCAAATGTAAGTTTTAAAAATATGTTCAAGTAACCTAAGAAGATACATTTTTTTTATGTAAACTCTAAAATTTGCTACTTTAAAAATTGTCATAAGATAAATATTAAAATGTTTAATTATTGTTATAAGGTTAAATAAGAAAAAATATAATCATAGAATAATTATAAATATTCATATTAGCAAACCAAAAAATTATACTTTTTTAAATCTTAACAAGTTCTAAAATATTTCTATGAGAAATCTTATAGATACCTAATTTATTGTAATTCTGAAATGAATATAATTAGAAAATTTAAAAAAATATATATATATATATAAAATAAGATAAAATAAATTAACATAAATAGATAAAATAATAATTAAGTTAAACTTTATTAAGAATGTGTAAGAATTAGAATAATCTACTATTATTATTAAGGAGAATAAAGATAGCTAGACAAAATATATTGCACACGATTCTTTATTTATTATATAAACATAATATATATCTTTTTTTTTTTCTCTCTTTTTTTTTTTTTTTTTTTTTTTTTTTTTATATATTATATAGATATCCTTCTATTTTTAAAGAAAACTTTGATAAGAACAATAAAACTCTTAAAGTCGAATTACATAATTATCACTATTTATTTATATATAACTTAAAAAAAAAAAAAAAAAGTTTATTAGAATCACAATATAAAAGAAATATATATTGCTATATTTTCCTTTTCATTGTAGATTATATGTTTTTTTCTTTAAGAAAAAAAAAAAATTCTTACGTATTTAACATATTAGACATTAACATATATATATATCCTAACAGTATNATATATTGCACACGATTCTTTATTTATTATATAAACATAATATATATCTTTTTTTTTTTCTCTCTTTTTTTTTTTTTTTTTTTTTTTTTTTTTTTTTTTATATATTATATAGATATCCTTCTATTTTTAAAGAAAACTTTGATAAGAACAATAAAACTCTTAAAGTCGAATTACATAATTATCACTATTTATTTATATATAACTTAAAAAAAAAAAAAAAAAGTTTATTAGAATCACAATATAAAAGAAATATATATTGCTATATTTTCCTTTTCATTGTAGATTATATGTTTTTTTCTTTAAGAAAAAAAAAAAATTCTTACGTATTTAACATATTAGACATTAACATATATATATATCCTAACAGTATTTTTTCATTTTTTTAAATATTGAAAAAAACATGAATGATGAATTTGAATCCTTTCTAAAGGAAAAAATTACATCATTATTAAGGATTAGTGATGATGTTTTTAACGATTTCATACAAAGTGTTAGTTTAAAATTTTTATAGTTTTTTTTCTTTTTTCAATTATATTAAAAAGAGTAATTTCTTATTTTTAATATTTTTAAATCATTATTAGGGGAAGAATAAAAATGATTTATATAACTTCTTTTCATTATCACCTAGCAACACTACTTTATTTTTTATTTTATATAAAAATACACACGGTAAGAATTTAAAAAAAAAAAAAAAAATAGTAAAATTATATTTTTATAAAATTTTATTATTATATCTCTTATTTTTATAAATCAGAATATGCAATAAACGAAAAAAAGTGCGAAATTAATGAAAACTGTAAAAATGAAATGTTAAATGAACAAATAAAAGATGAATATATAAAGAAATATGTAGAAGAGGAAAAAATAGACAACTATAACCAAACTGATAGCTACAATGAAATAAAAAAAGAAAATATAATAAAGAGAGAAGATTTGATAAATAAAAACGAAATATCAGAAGCAGATGAAAGCCTAAAAAAAAGTGAAAAAGAAAAAAATGATAATATAGAAGATAATAATGAAACAAAAAAAAAAGTTGAAATAAAAAATAATATTGAAATAGAAGATATTCATAGCACTAATACGAAAGATACAAATATAAAATCTAACAGTGAATGTGAACAAATAGGAAATAATGAAAATAAAGAAGTGATACACTATGTATTAAAAATGAGTATAAATAATATAAACATTAATGATTCTGAAGAAGAATATTTTCTAGAAAAAAAAAAACAACAAAAAAAAAAAATATACAAACAAATATTATTTTTTTTAAAAATTAAAAATGAAAAGATTGGCAAAAATATAGAAGAATATTTTAATAATAATTATACCTTTGGAAATTTACATTATAATTATATTAATAATTTAAAAACATATTTTAAAGTATTTTTTATACCCTTTTTTCAATGCTTAATAAAAAAAAAAAATTTTTTTGAATATAATGGTACAAGGATAAACCAAAATGTAAGAATGAAAAATGTTTTAAATAAATTAGAAAATTTTAAAAAAAATGAAAATTTAAATAAAGAATTAAATGACTCAGAAGAATTAAATATAAATAAATATCTTGATATCATTGAAAATGACAACTATATAGAAGAAGAAGAAGAAGAAGAAGAAATGCATATAGAAGGAGAAAATTTTATAAATAACAAGACACAAACTGAAAATATAAAAGAAAATATTCTTCTAAATAATAAATCAAATATGTGTGATATTCTAAATAATAATGACAATAATATGTATTCAGAAAAAAAAAATGAAGAATTTTTAAGCAATAAAAATTTGTTAAATTCATTTTATTATTTATTAAATTATTATAAGCAAATTCTAAAAGTAGAACAAATCTCTTATAATGAAATTAATGGAGATCTAATAAAACTTAAAGGTGATACTATAAACATAGATAATTATTTAAAAAATATTTCTAATATAATCAAGGATTTTATAATAAAAGAAAAAAAAAATGATTTAAAAAAAAAAAACGATAAAACAGTTGTGGAATACTGGAAAGAAAGATTTCATAGAGTATATAACTTACTTGAACAAATAAATAGCAAAAAATTTGAACAAATTATAGAAAACATAAAAGGAAAAATTTATAATAATGAATTATGCAACGAAATAAAATTACTGTTAAAAGAAATTGAAAATATGCATATTGAATCATTCGAAATGATAAAATTTAGCAAAATTCTAGAAAGCTCTTTTGAAACTTTAAAGTTTAGTCATATTAATCAAATGAAAAATAGTATTAAATTGGTAATGAGAAAATTAAAAAATATTTGGCTTAGCTCTAAATATTTTCGCAAAGATGAGATTATAATAGCTTTCTTTTTAAGGCTTTCAGAAATAATATTTGAATTTATACTTTTCTTAGCTATCAAGATTAAAAAATTAAATAAGCCAAAAAAAATAAAAAAGTTTCTTTCTAAATGTACAGATATATTGAAGTTTTATGAAAAAGAATTTATATACGTTAAACTTGATATAGAAACTATTGATATAAGAAAAAATTGGTATTTTGATAAAAGTATAATTTTTAAAAATATAAGACATTTGCAACATGTGTTAGCTACCCTTTATACTGTTTATTCAGAAATTATATATTTCACTGATTTATGCTTAATAAAATTAAAAAAATTAGTAAATAACAAAAAAATTATGAATAACATAATTCTAGAAATTAATAAATTATATGAGCCATTTAATGATGTATTAAAAAATATATATCTTTATGATGATGAATCGATTATGTTATTAATGAAAAAATTAAATGAGCAATGCTTAAAAATAGAAAAAAAATGTATTAAAATCATTTATATTCAATTTTCTCATTTAAGAAACACTAAATCAACATATTTGTTAGTAGAAAAGTTTCAAAATTTGAAAAAAAACTATAAAATAGATAGATTACTAATAAAAAAATTATATGATATCTTATTTTTATATAAAAAAGAATTATATTCGTATATTGATTTATTTAATAACATGTGTACTAATAAGGATTTAGATATTTATAAAAGAATGTTATTTTGCTTAAATATATATAAAAAAATTAAAAAACCAATTTTAATATTTAAAAATAATAACTACATAACTTCATCAAATGAGTATAAAATTATAGTTAAATTATATATTAATTTTTGTAAAAAAATGTTTTCATATATTGTTGATACTTATTTTATCTGGAAGAATAGTTCTCTTTCTCAAATGAATAAGATTTTATCATCCAATATAATCACTATAAATAAGCAGCTAAACTTTTACTATGTAATTAATTTTGATAATAATTTTTTTAAGACAATATATGAATATGCTTACATTGAATCTATATATGACTTTAATACACCTATTGAAATATTAAATATGTATAACTTAAAAAAAAAATTATATAGATATTTATATGAGTTAAATGAAATTATTATCTTTTTTAAGAGTTTTACTACAACCAAATCAATTATTGAACAAAAAGTTTTAATAAAATTTTTTCAATGTTTTGAACAAAAACTAATATATATTTCAAACAATATAAATTGGTTAAACTTAAATATTGATTATTATATTACTGATTTAAAGAATTGTAAAAGTATAATTGAAAATGTATATCTATCTTTATCATATTCTCTTACTAGTATAGATAAAATTATTTATAATATGCAAAATGTTAACGTAGTTAGATATATCGACTGGGGTAATATGAAGCCGTTACATATTCAACCTTTTTTTAATTATTTTGAGGAATATAGGATTAATGAAATTAATAAAATTTTACAAAAATATAAAGAAATATCACAAATATTAATTAAAATAGAACAAATTGTAGAAAAAACAAAAAATGGTAGAAGTGAGATAATGGATGAACTGTATTATTTGTATCAATGCAAAATATATAAATGTTTAAGTTTAATAATTATAAAAGGTTTGTGTAACTATGAAACGCTTATTGAAAACGATTTTCAAAAAAAAGTTTTAGATAATTATAAACCCTGTTTATATATTAAAGAAGATATTTATTCAGATGTATTTTTAAATAATTCAATACAAAATATTTTTAAACTAATATCTAAATTACTAACAAACTTACTATTATCATCTTCAGAATTTATTAGATGGTTAGATTACTCTTGTATTGAAGTTCCTATATCATTAAAAGAAGATTTTGAATTTTTTAAAATGAAATTTTCTTTTTATCAAAGTGTTAGTAAAAATAAAATAATCATTGATAGAATAATACACATACATCAATTAATACAAAACGTTTTTCAAAAAGCTAATAAATACATATATAGCTTTTTAAAGTATGATAATATAATAAATTCAATCATTAAAGCTCAAAGTAGTTTTAATATTCATCAAAATATTTCATACCCTCTAATCTATTATGATAATATTCTAAAAAATATTACAAATATTCAAAATAAAATTGATAAAGAAAATGATAAAAAAACAATTCAATTTATTTCTTTAAATATATCGTTTGTTCTTAATTCAATCAAAAACAAGTTATTAGATTCTAAAAAGTTTTTTTTTAATAACTTACATTTTATTTTTACCACACTAACATGCTCCACTATGAGTGAAATAACTAAATATAGGTAATTAAAAAAATAATGATAAATATAAACAAATATTAAAGGGAAATAAATAATAGAAAATCTAAATATATGAAAAATAAATATATATTCTAAAATATTTTTTTACATTATAATATGTATTTTTTTTTTTTTTTTTTGTTTTACAAAAAATTCAAGTGGAATACTTAAAACAGCAACTAATTCAATGGATAAATATGAAAATATTATAAAAACAATAAACACAATAAAAACAGAAAATATAAATATAGAGATAAATATTCAAAAAACAGAAGAGATTTATAATATATTAACAATTTACGAAGATAATAACATAAACGAAGAACAAAAGAAAAAGTTATTTTTATTATATCCATTATACTTAAATATGCTAAATATAGCTTTTTTTAATGATAATCTAATGTTTTCAATAAAACAAGAATTTTACAAAAATACCAAAAACAAAGTAACTAAAATATTATAATTAAGAACATTTTTTACATTAATACTTGTATAATTTTATATGTATTTTGTATGTATATTTATATATAAATTTTCTTTTTACTTTTCTTTTTTATTAAATAGATAATTTTGTTTGAAGAAAAAGTGAAAAATATTCTAAAAAAGTTTCATCTTTGTGGTCCATCATCTGAAAATATTAATTTAAATGAAGGTTAGAAAGAAATTTATAAATTGTTACATATATATTTTTTTTTTAATATATACTTATATATTAGCATTTCTTGGAGTTCTAATCTATTTTCATTAATATCTCTATAAATAATTATATTTTATATACACTTTTTATCAATATTTATTATCTGCATTTTATAAAAAATCTTCTTTTTTTCTTTTATATATATAGGAATGGAAAGCTTAAAAAAATATATAAATGATTTTAAATTATTAGAGATAGAAAAAGATGAAATAATTAAAGCTCAAATTTTATGCAACATGAAAATTCTACTATTTGAAAATTTTTACCTATTAAAAAATACTATAAAAATTTATAATTCGATTTATTCTATATATAATTCTTATACTACTAGAATAAATGACTTTTTAGATGTTATTTATTATAAATTAAATATTAGAGTATGTAAAAAATATATATATATATATATATATATATATATATATATATAATATGATAATAAAAATATAAAATTTATATTTATTTGTTTATATTTATTTTGTTTATATTTATTTTTTTAATTATATAGGAAATAAATAAATCTTTAAAAGAAGTAAAAAATGAATTATTAGAATTGGAAAAAGATCAACCTGAAGCCAAGAATATTTTAGTAATACCGTATTATGTAGTTTTTTTTAAGTATCTTTTTTCATTACTTAAAATTATAATGTATTTATTTTAGGCATATAAAAAAATTAATGAAGAATTAAACAAAATGAATACAACTTTAATTATTGTCTACTTATTACAAAACACAAATATGAAACTAACAAATTGGCATGAAATAATAAATCTTCATTCAAAGAAAAATAAGATAAAATACCAAATAAAATTTGAAAACAATATTATTATTAATGATAAAAATATAAATATTAAATCCATAACTCTTTATGATATGCATGAATTAAAAATTTACTTACATTTTAATGATATCAAATATATAATTTATAAAATTAAAGTAAAAAAAAAAAAAAATAAAATAAAATATATAAATCTTAATCTATGTGCAACATAATTCTTATAAAATATTCATTTAAATAAGAATCCTTATTAAAATATTTATATATTTATATATTTTTTTACATATAATAGGAAGTTGAAAAATTAGAAAATTACTTAAATAAAATTGAAAATAACTGGAAGCAAGAATCATTAAAAATAAAAAAATATAATGATTATTTTATATTAGATGATAACAAGAATATATTTAAAAATATTAAAAAAACATTTAGTGATTTACATTTAATGAGAAACTTAAATTTTGCTCATGATTTAATTCCTAAAATAAATTATTTACAAAATAAATTACATTTTATCTACGAATTTTTGTCATTATGGATATTAGTAAATATTTTTTTTTTTTTTTTTTTTTGAATTTAGAAAAAAAAAAAGACAAAAATATATATTGTCATTATTATATCTTTTTATTATACAAATATTTTTAGATACAAGAAAAATGGATTAACTTAGAAAGATTCTACAACAATGAAAATTTTAGTCATTTTAGCAATGAATTAAAAAATTTCAATAAAATAAATAAAACATATATTGAAATAATGAAAAATGCAAAAAAAAATTTAAATTTATTTCAAAATTGCAACACTCAATTTTTTTACTTTTTAAAAAATTATTATGATCGTGTATTATTTTTATCTAAAGAAACATTAAATATTTTGCAAGACAAAAAATTTGCATATCCAGATTTTTTCTTTCTAAGTGATGAGGAGTTACTTGATCTTTTGTGTAATAATTATAATAATAAATAAAAAATTTAATAAAATTCTTATACAAATATATATGCATATATGTATTAAAAAAAAATTATATAGCTAATACAGAAACAGAGAATTTAAAAAAATACTGTTACATAATTTATGAAGATCTTCTAACTTTTAATGATATTGATAAAACGGTGTGTTAATAAAAAATTATAATATTATCTTGTAACTCTACTTTTCTTATTACTCTAATACTTACTGCTTTTATAAATGTTGTATAGATAATTGAAATTATCACTACAAAAAAGAATATATTCAACCTAAAGAATGGCTTAAAAATAATAGGAATAGACACTTATGTTATTTTAAAAGAAAAAATAAAAAGTGCTTTAAAAGAAAGCATTGTTACATGTTTAAAAAATTATCACAATACAAACAAGTAATATATATGTATTTTTTCTATTATATTTACATCTTTTCCATACTCTAATGAAAAATACATGCATGCATTTTATTCCTATTGTATTAGTTTTATTATATATTTTCACTGTATTATTCTTTTATCATTTTTTATAACAAATTTACATTTCTCCTTCCTAATAATAAATAGTTTATTTTACTATATTTTATCATTCCTTTTATTTCCCCCCTTTTTTTTAACCAAATAACAAAATGTTTAATTTTCATTTATAGAATAATTCCGATTATTATTAACAATATATCAGTTATCTCAAATATTGTAATAAAAGTGGTGTTAAGTGAAGAAATGAAATATATAATTCAAACAAAAAGTATAAATTATACCAATAAAGTCATAGAGAAGTATAAGGATATTGTATGTTTAAAAATAAATAAGTGTTATTATTTTTTCTAAAGTAATATTTAAATTTCTTATTTTATTTTTATTATTTTTTTTATAGTCTAACGATTTAATGGAAGAATTAAAAAAGGAGAAAGGAAAAAATGTTCATAAATTAGAACAATCTATAATTATTTTTTTAGAATTTATTAATATGTTAAAAAAGGCAATTCAAGAAAATTTATTTGATGAAAATAACTTCTTTTTATATTATCAGTTTAGATATATTCTAGATAAAAATAACGAACATATTTCAGTAAAATATGGAAATTATACTTTTAAGTATTAAAAAAAAAAAATAATTAAAAAAAAATAAAAACTGATTTAAAAAAATTATTGTAATATACACTGTGATAAATGTCAAATAAATTCCACATAATTATTCTTTCTTTTTTTTTTTTTTTTAAGATATAATTATGACATATTAGAAAATAATGACTTATTTGTAAATATATTGTCAAACAATAAATATATATATTCTATATGTTCAAATATTCAAAAATCTTATTACAATATAATATGTGGAAAAAATAAAACTTCAACCATAAAATATATAACATCTACATTAGGTAAATGCATAAATAATCATTTTCTCAAACTTTTTTTTTTTTTTATATATCTATATATATATATAGTATATTATTTTTTATGTTATTTTTTTAAAATTTAGGTTTGAGATCATACTTTATTAAAGGAAGTGCAAATAATATAAAAAATATTTTGCTTGGTGTAATTCAGTCAGGTAATTTAAAGAAAAAACTTCAAGTAAAAGTAATTTAAATTTATTTCATTTTTTAAATTTTTAAATGAATTTTTTATTACAATTTATTAGGTTATTCTTTAATTTTTCAAAATGTTGATGAAGTAAAAGTGGAGATACTATCTGTTTTAACAAATATATTTAGATCTGTTCAAACATGTACATCTTATATATATTTATATAATAAATTAAATGAAAACACCATATATAAAAATAAATAATTTAAATTAAATGCCACTAGAAAAAAAAAAAAAAAGTTTAAATGATATAAATAATATATAGTGAAATACAAAATAATAATTTTTTCATTCATATAAATCATTTTTTTTTTTTTTTTTCTTCTTTAATTATTTATAATGTTAAAATTTTTCTTAAATTTAAAAGGTTTAAAGAAAAAAGAAAAAAATATTTATATTTTTAATAAAGACATTACATTTAATAGTAGCAGTGTAATATTTTTTACTTCTAAATCCTATAGGTATTTTTGCATATATATATACATATATATATATATATAAATTGTTCCGATTATATAATATAAACACTCTTTTTTTTAAAAAATAGATGTGGGAATATTCCTATTAATTTAAAAAATTTGTGCAAAGAAGTTATTATAAATACTTGTCAAGAAGTAGAACTTATAGAAATTCTTTTATATATAAATAATTTTTCTAATATCAAACATTTATGTGTTAAAATTTTGAATTTTATGGAATATTTAAATTTTGTTTATTTTAATTCGAATAATAATATTTTAAATGATATAATTAACATAATAAGTTTATGTAGAAAAGGAAATAATCAATATAATGAATATAGTGAATATCTTTTGATAGCTAATTATATTTTCATATATTATTATGATAAATTGAAGAACATAGAACATATAAAATTTGAAAAATTAATAAACAAATTTTTTGGTGTGGAATTAATTACAAACTTTAATTTAAAAGAAAAAAGAGATTCTTTAAAAGAAGTAATAAAAATTAAAATAAAACGAAAAAAATTATTATTTTATTAAGTTTTAAAACTATATTTTTTTAGCCTCCTATTTAAATATATTGATAAATATACATAATAAATTCAATACTTATAAAAAAAAAAATATATATTTATTTACATGCACCTTTATATATAGAATCATAATAATAAGTGTAATTTTATATATGAATAACTTTTGTCTTTTTTTTTTTTTTTTTATTTTATTAGTTATTAAAAAATGACCGAATATATTTAAAGGATGATTTATTTTATAAATATGAAAAAGATATTTATGTATTAAAAGAAAAATTAGATAATCAGTTTTTGTCTATAATATATGGAAATATTTATAGTGGAAAAACGACTTTATTAAAAATATACAACACATTATATAATTATAAATATTCCTTTATTTATTTAGATTCTTTATATGGTATAACTTATATATCTTTTCTTTCTTCTCGTTATTGAATTTCTTAAATAATTAAATGTTTTTATACATTTATGTACACTCATAACCTTTTATATATTCTTACTATCATAAAATAAAAAGATATAACTAAGAATAATTAAAAATTTTCTAAAACATAAAATATTTTATAATTTTTTTTTTTTTTTCTCACAATTTATTGTAAAAATGAATAATTTTTAGATTCATTTAATAATTTTAATGAAAGTTTTTTATATGATATAATGAAAAAGAAACAACAAAAAAATGATGAATACACATTTATTATGAAGTTGAATTATCTTAATCCTATTGTTTATAATTTGTTATCCTTAAATAAGTTAATTTATTATAAAAATCAACAAGAACTTACCTATGGGAATAAATTAAAGATTATAATTGAGGTAAATAAAAATAGATACAAATAAACTAATATTTATACTATTATATTTATTATATAGAAAATTAAAAAAGAAGAAATACTAAATTAGTTTAAAAGATTATATTATATTCTTTGTATTATTTTTATTTCAAAATTTATTTATATATATATATATATATATATATATTCAAATAAATAAATATTGTCAATATAAATGTTTATCATTTATTTTTTATTTATTTAATCTTGTTTTTCTAGTGCAATAATATCTCCTTTTTGGATCCTTATTTACTTAATAAAATGAATAAAATTTCAATTAAAGATAATATAAATATATATAATTATTTTAAAAAAAATAGTTTTGTAGCATTAGATTGTATTCTGAATGCTAATTTTTTTTCAGAAAAAAACATACAGAATAATAAAAATGATTCAAATTATATTAATAATCATGAGGAAAAAAAAAAAATTATTTTTGGACTATATGATGAGCTTAAATTATTTTATAGAAAATTTTTTCTACATATTTTTAATTATATAAATAAAAGAAAAGGAGAAAATTTTAATATAGCTAACTATTACACAAAAAATGTTGATATGAAAAATATAGTTTTAAGTAATGACAACTTAACAAAAAACGACTTATTTAATTTTTGTGCTAGTGATAAAATTATAATAAATAATTTCATAGATATTTTTAAAAGTAATTTCTTAATTTTTTTAAAAGAATGTAATTTATCTGATGAATTAAATGAATATAGCAAATCTTCTAATAATAATGATTCTTATACTTTTCAAAATATTGAAACTTTACATAAAGATAATTCTGAAAAAACAATCTTAAATGAAAATATAAATGAAGAATATGCATCAAACGAAGAATATAATTTAGATAATATAGATAAAAATTACATAGAGAATATATGTCTATTACAAGCAGAAAGAGAAAATAATAAGAAAATAGAAAAATATAATAAAAAAGAAATTTTAAATTTAACAATTATTAAAAATAAAGCCGTTTTTATTTTAATAAGTTGCCTCATTTTTGTTTTTAACAATCTTTTAATTGATAATGAAAAATCTAACTTTTTTACATTTCTCAAAAAATTATGTATATATAATGATATCTCTATTAATTGTAATTTAACAAATTGTTTTTATCATATAAAGAAAGATAAGTGGGTTCCTATTAGTGAGTTTTTTAATGTAATATATCTTTTTTATTTCCATAAAAAAAAAAATCTTCAAATTGTTTTAATATAATAGATAAATTATAATATATATATTTTTTATATATATATATATATATGTGCAGATTATCAAAAATAATGAATTTGATGAAAAACATTTAATATTTTATGATGAAGAAATAAAAAAAAAAATTAACTCCATTAGTCTATTATATAAAGGCGAGTCTAATATTTGCTTAATAGGAAATAAAAGTAATATATAATTAAAAAAAAAAAAAAAAAAAAAAAAAAAGATTATTTATAAAATTAGTATATTTAAAATGAATAGACACTACTTGTGTAAAATAAATTTTTAATATAATAAACATTTACTATTACTTTTATTTATGTGTATATATGATGTATCTATAGTTTATTTATTTTTTTTTTTTCATATTATACTTTATTAAAACAATAATAGTAATACAGTTTTTTCTTTTTCTATTTCTCTTATATTTACTCATTTTTATATTGTTTTTATGTTATATTCAGAAAATTGCAAAACAACTATTTTAAAAGAAATAATTAATAAAAATAAAAACATTGATCACGTTATAGTAAATGTTTTGAAATATACTAATGTTCTTAATTTTAAAATCCTACATGATAAATTAATAAAAAAGAATGTTAAAAGATATATTCATGAATCTGTTTTTTACATTTGCATAGATGACATTCACATAAATTATGTAAAATAAAAAAGAAAAAAAGAAAAAAAGAAAAAAAGAAAAAAAGACAATTGTAAGGAACCTTATAAATTCTTATTTATATTTTAATATTTTATAGGAAAAATTAAATAATCATTCTGTAGAATTTTTACAAAATTTACAAAGGAACTTATGCTATTTTGAAAACAAAATTATTAATATAGAAAATATAAAAAGCATAATTTCATTAGATTTTGAACAAATTAAAAAAAATAGTTATTATCAAAACATTTCATATTATTATTCCTTTTTCTTTTTAAATACAAACAAAAAATGTTTAGTAAATTATTTTAATGCTTTAATAAGTTATTCATTACATGACAAATTTCAAGTAATTATATAATTAGAATCTAATATTTTTATATTAACATAAAATTAAAAAAATACTATTTTTTTTTTTTTTTTTTTTCTTTAATAAGACTATACATAATAAGTTAGTAAGTTATAGTTTAGAAGTATTATGGAAAATTCATGAAGACATTAATTTTGAAGAAAAAAAAGAAAACAATTTATTATTTACAAAAGAAAATATTTTTTTGTTATATGAAGATTTTTTTTATACTAAAACTAATTTTCAAAATGAACAAGATGTTATAAAAAATTGGTGGTATTTAAACAAAAAAAAAAAAAAAACAAAAAATCAAATAAAACAAATTAAACAAAATAAAAATATGTTTTAAGATATATTATATACATATGAAAAATAACATAAATATGTATTGATGAAATCATTAATGTCTTTTTTATTTTTTTATTTAGTGAAAATACTAAAAGTATAATTTTAAATAGAATTTTAAAAAAGGAAAACAAAGAAGAAATAAAGAAAAAAATAGAAAGTATAAAATAAAAAATAAAAAAAATAAAATGAATATTTATTTTAATTTATTCTTTCAATTTTTTTTTTTGATTTTTATCAGATATTGAACATAATTATTTTCCTAATTTAATTAATGAAAATTTATCTACTTACTTAAATTATTTTTCTAAAGATGTAATAATATTAATATAAAAAATACTTTATTCTAATACTTTCTAAATAAAAATTTGTTTTTCTTTTACACGACTTTTTTAATTTTAGGTCCATGAAAAAGTTGACATTGATTTACTTAAAGATGAATTCGTTAGAAGTTTAAGCAATTACAATAATATGTATATGAATGCCAAGATATTTGTAGAATTTTACTTTAAAAACATTGTAGAAATTTATAAAAAAATAAGTAAAAATATAAATGCATCAATGATAATTTGCATGAATAAAAAGAGAGCTGTTACAATACTAAATGCTGTAGCATACATATTAAATATAAACACAATTATAATAAATAAATCTAATAAAGTTGAAAACATGCAAGACAAAATTAACTATTTTAATAAATTAAGGTTTCAAAGAAATCTTTTTATACTAATTAATTATTCAAATAAATATAATGACTATTTCTATTCTTTAATTTATAAAAAGTTTCCTTCTGTCTTTTATGAGAAAAATGAACTATTCAAAATGTATACTAAAACAAGTTTGATCTCAAACGATTTAAAATGGGAAAATATTCAAAATATTGTAATTAAAATATATATATTAAAAATTACTAGAAAATATCTATAAAAAAAAAAAATAAATATACATTAAATATAACTAAAAAAAAAAAAAAAAAAAAAAAATTAAAAAAAAAAAAANAAAAAAAAAAAAAAAAAAAAAAAATAAAAAAAAAAAAAAAAAAAAAAAAAAAAAAAAAAATTAAAAAAAAAAAAAGAATAAAATTATTTAAGACAATAAATACTTTTTTTGATATACGTTAAACTATATATTTTTTATTTTTTATTTTTTTTTTTTTTTTTTAATATGTAGATGAAAAAGAATACATATGTTTGTTTAGTTCATGAAAAAAGATTTGATTTAAAAACTAATGTTTTTCAAAATTACAAAAATATTTATAATGATATTAATATCATTCATTTAGATAGTTGGACTAAAGAAGAATATATTCAGTATTGTATTTTGTTTTTAAAAAATTATGAAGACAATCATTTTATAGATAATATATTAAATAATTTTAAAAAAAAAGTAATTTTAAATAATATAGAAGATGACATTGAAAAAGAAAACAAAACTATAACAATAAAGGAAAAAGAAAAAGAAAAAGAAAAGGAAAAAGACGACAATAAAATTTTTGTAAATTCTTTGGATTATATAAAACAGAAGAAAGAAGAAAACAATATTAAGGAAAATGAGATAGAGAATGAAAATGCGACAAAAAAAGAGAAAGAAAAGAAAAATGACTTACAAATATCAAATAAAGATGACAATGAAAAAGGAGAAAGAAAAAATGAGAAAAGTAATGAAATGGATTCAAAAAAGGTGGATGAAGATGAAAAAGAAATAGAACAAAAAAAAGAAAAAGAAGGAAATGACGAAAATGAGAAAGAAGAGGAAAAGATAAATCAAAGTAGAAGCGAAGAAAATAATAAAAATGAATTTGAAAATGAAAAAAAAAAAGAAAAGATAATAAAAGAAGGAATAACAAAGAAGAAAGGCTTTCGAACGAACAAAAATATAAGAAAGGAGGAACAAAATAATTCTGAAAATAAATATAAGAACCCTAAAAAAGAAAATAAATCTTTAACTAAAATAGAAAAAAATAAAAAGAAAAATGAAGATAAATTAATAACTACATATATCAAAAAATCTAAGAATTATGAAAATACTTCTAATGTGAAAAATATAAGGAAAGGTACAAATAACATCATGGAAAAAAAAAAAAATAATAACGAAGATATCTCAAAAAGTAGTACAAATGTAAATTTAAGTAAATCAATTAAAAAAAAAGATAACATAGAAGGTACAAAAAAAAAAAAAGCTTTGAAAGTAAATGAAAATATTAATGTGAATATAAAAAAAAAAAATGAAAAAGAAATAAATAAATTTAAAAATAAAATAGATGGTAATAATCAAATTGAAAAAAAATATAGAAAATATCAAAAAACAGAAGATAATGATGGTAGCATTTTTAGAACAAATAAATTTACAAAAGAAAACCATGATAAAAAATTAGAGAAAAAAAAAGAAATTAATATTTTTAATAATTATGATCAAGATAATTTATTAAAAACTACGAAAAATGATCAACACAAAGCTGAAACTGTAGGAGAAACTAACGAAAATGAAAATGTTAGTAAAACTGAAAATGTAGAAAATATGAATGAAAAAATAAATGAGATTAATATAGAAAGTGAAAGTAAAGGAGAAATTATAAATAATAATGAATTTTCTAAAGAAAAAGATAGAAATGAAAATGATGATCTATGCAAGAATCTAAGTGAAGAAAATAGTCAAAATTTAGGTATTAACAATATAAAAAAGTTTAGTAGAGAAATATTGAGTGAATATGACTCTTATAGCAGAAAAAAGTATAAATATAATATTTGCAATATAATTGAAAATCAACATGAAAACATTGTTAATACTTTTATAGAAGTATATTATGATCTAAAAAATTTTTTAAAAAAAAATAAAAATTTAGATTTCATAAGAGTCAATAAATGCAATTTTATGGATTCTTTGATTATGTTCTATATTTTGTTAAAAAATAAATTAAATTATAAGAATAAGCAATTATATATGTTTAAAATGAGTCTAAAAAAAATTAATATTATATTTGAAAATTATGAAAATATGTATATTGAAATTGAATCTATAAACTCATTAGTATCTAATCTGAATGATAATATTGTTAAATTAAATGATTCTATTAAAATAAATTCCAAATTATTAATAGATATTGAAGAAAAGTTTAACAGCAATAAAAAAATTTTAAATAAAGTTACTAATGATATCGATGAAATGATTGAAAATAAAAATGAATCAGAGAAACAAATTGAGGAAGAGTGTATATCTATTATTTTTAAAATACAAAATGTAGAAAATAATGAAATTAAAAATATATTAAAGATGAATAATCCAGATGTAATTCTAATTAATATATCAATTATGTTAAATACGTTAATTAGAAATTCATTCTTAAATGACAATATTGATAACTGGAATTACTTTAAAAACTTTCTATCAAAAGATAATTTTTCTAAATTTTTTTTTAATTTTAAAAAGGAAAATGTAACGGATAAACAAATAAAAAGAGTGAAAGAATACATGAACAAAGATGAGATAATATATAATACTCAAAAAATTTACCAAATGAATAATTTGTTTTCTTTTTTTTTTGAGTGGATTACTTTTATAATTAAATATAAGGAATATTATAAAAATGCTTGTGATATAAATGTAATTATTTCTAATAATAAAACGAAAAAAGAAAAATATGAGAGTGAAAACCAAAAGTTATTAGAAGAAATGCATAGAATAAAATCATCTATTGTAAATAGTAAAAATGAGGTAAACGATCAAAGTGAGCAAATTGAAGATCTAAATAAAAAATTAAATGTAATTAATAAATCTTATTTACCATTTTTAGAGATCAAAAAATTTTTAGAAAAAATCAAAAATAAATATACATATACTATTGAAAAAATTGAAAGCAATTATAAGTATTTAGTTTCTGAAATTTTACTTTTTTCCTTTTTTCTAAATTATTCATCCTCCTTTAATTATAAATATAGATGTTATTTATTGGATACATGGAAAAAAATTATAAAAAAAAATAATATACTAATAAAAGATGATATAAAAATAGAAAACATTTATTCATGTGATAGCATAATTTCTTTATTTATTTCTGATAATTTTCCTAGACACATATTTTATATACAAAATGCTTTAATATCCTTAAATCATTTTAGATGGCCTTTGTTTTTAGATCAACAAAATATAGGAATTGATTGGTTAAAAAAAAGTTATAGCAACAATTTAGTTATTCACAACTTTGATGAAAATCTTAGCAAACATTTAGATATGTGTATAATATATGGAAAAAGTCTAATAATACCTTTTTTTAATTTTCAGAATTTGTATATTTATGAAAAAACAAATGATGAAAATTATAATTGTGAATACTTAGATCAAGAAAATTTTAAAAATATAAAAGAGGATTTATTATATAAAAAAAATTTTCTTAAATTTAAATTAAAAAATAAAGATATTAAACTTAATTCAAATTACAGCATCATTGAGCCTATTATTGAAAGAAATATATATTTATTAAATGGAAAATATTATATCAATATTGGTAATTATATATATATATATACGATTTTATTATTTATATACATAATTTATCACACAAATATTAATTTTTTTTTTTTTTTTTTCTTTTATCTTATTATATTTATTTAGGTATGAAAAAGTTGGAATATAATAATCAATTTAGATTATTCCTTGTAAGCGATACGAATGATAGATATTTTGAGGATATTGAAGATTATGTTAATATAATAGATTTTCAAATAGATAAAAATTTAATTATAAATAAAATTGTAAATATAATATTGAAACATGAGGATGAAAAAAAAGTAATTAATTTTAACACAAAAATAAGAAATTTCTATGAAACAAAGCAAACACTAAAATTTTTAGATGATGGTATGATTTTAGAATTGTGTGCTTTTAATAATAAAATTAATAATCATAATAATTTAATTAATGCTATAAATAACAACGTTTTAAAAAAAATGGAAATAAAAAAATTATTGAAAGAATACAAAAATGAAATTAAGAAAATTAAAAATTCTTCAGATAATATAAAATATTTAGGCTATAGATTTTACAGCATATATAAAGTTTTACAAAAACAATCCAAGGTGAAATCAGTTTATAATTTCAATTTTAATTATTTATTAAATATTTTGAATCATCTAATTAAAAATATTAATAAGAAAATGTTAATATGTAATTTTAATCAATTGATTAAAAAGTTTACTCATAATTGTTTTGTATTTTTTTTAAATACTATAAATACAAAGGATAAATTATTTTTTTGTTTCCTCTTTTACACCTCTTTAATATTTGAAGAAAAAAAGTTAAATGATATAAAAAAATCATTTAAAATAGAAAAAGAAAAATATTATTCCTTATTTATGAGGATGAAAAACCTAAGAAATATTGACGTAACATATCTACAAAAAATAGAATGGTTAAATACTAAAAAAAAGAAAGAACTAATGTTTTTAGGAAAAGAATTTGAAAGTTTTAAACAACTTATTGATGATTTAATAAAAAATTCTACCGAATATTATAATTGGTATAAACAAACCAAACCTGAAGATAACTTCTTTTTTCTGAAAAGAGTTCATTTAGACAAATTAGAAACTATTTTATTCATATATGTAATGCGTAAGGATAGATTATATTATTACATATATTTTTTGTTACAAAATTATTTAGATTTATCAGAAAATCTTAATTGTAGTTCTTATTTCTCAAATGATTTAAACTACTTAGATACAAAAACATTTTTATATATAGTAGAACCATATCATACATATGATACTATTCCATCTAACAATAACATAAAAACTTTTAGTGTTGGAAATAATTTCAATAGTGATATTCAAATAATAATAGAAACTTCATTACAAAATGGAAAAAAATTGCTATTAGAAAATATACATTTAATAAATTTTAATATAGAAAAATTTTATGAAATTTATAATAATAAAAAAATTCATTCAAATTTTGAATTATATTTAACATCAGAAAAAAATTGTTCTATTTCAATAAATAAAAAAGCTATTAAAATTTATTCATACAGAGAAAAACATTTTAAAAGTTTTTTGATAGAATTTTTTACTTACACTTATAATATTTATAAAGATAAGCTAAAAAATAATTTTATGAACTCATTTTTATTTTCATTAGCATTCTTTCATAGTATTTTAGTATCTAGATGCAATTATGATAACTTTGGTTTTGATGAATTATATTACTTTGATAATAAAGATTTTGAAATTACTTTTGATTGTCTTTTGTATTATTTTGATTTAATTCAAATAAATAATGTATTAAATAAAAGTGAAAATCTAAATAAAAATAAATATGATACTTTCAATAATAAATTTATTAGTGAAGATATAGAAGAGAAGAAAATAAATATAAATTGGAATTTTATAAAGTAAACATAATAAATGTGAATACATAATAGTCACATATTCCATTAAAAAAATTATAATATAAATCTATTCAGACGTTAAAAATTCAATTTCATAGTTTATTCATATAAAGATTCATATTATTATATTTTATATATATATATATATATATATATATATATATATATATATATATATATATATATATATATATATATGCATGTATATTTATATTTTTATTTTAAAAACATCAAATTTTACTTCATTTCTAATCTACAGAGATATTATCCTAAACGGATATGGTAATAAGGTTAATTATATGGATAGAAAGATTATAAAAAGTTACATTAACGAATATTTTAATGAATATTCTTTTAATGAAAAAAATGAATTTATATATTCAATGGATGAAAAATACAATTATAAATTTTTATTAAACCGATCTGCTAAAGAATATATGAACTTAATTAAAGTAAAAATAAAAATAAATTAAACAAATTTTTCAAATTATAGGATATTTATATATATAATTTTTATTTTTATATTTTATCTAAATTACATTTATTTTGTATTATTATTTCAATTATTCTATTTTTTTATTATAATTATTGTTTTTTTTTATTCATTTTTGTTTGTATTCATATTTTATATTATGATGTGTTTTCTATTATCTTAGAGTTATCCATCTATTAATAGTTGTAAAATGTATGGAATGAAAATAGAAGCTGATAAAAAGAAATATGAAGAATACAATAATACTCTATTAAGTAATTTAAGAAAAATATGTAAGGAGGAAATTTTAATTTATAAAAAAGAAAATAATGATAAAGATGTTTTTTTCAACTTGGAGAGTGATTATTATTCAAGTTCATTAATGAATACTGATGAAGATGAAAATATATATGAAAATATAGATAAAACAGAAACACTAAGAGAGTTCGAGTCAGAAGAATGTACAAAAGAAATGTATGAAAGCAAATTTCTAATAAAGATAAATAGTAGAGAAGACAATGGTGTTACTTTTGAACAATTGGATGATTTTAATACTTGTGATATTGATTATTTTAATCTAAATTTTTTAAAAAATATTAAGAAAATGAATGAATTCTATGAATTAATAAAAAAACTTAAAATGACATTAAAAAACAATTTAACTGTTAATTCAGAATGGAATAAAACTGACAAAACAACTATTCAATATTGTTGTATAAATGAAACAAAAAAGTTTAAAGAAATAACAAATATAATATATAACGATGTAATAAAAATTGAAAAACAATTAAATAAAAATAAAAAAAATTTTGATATTGATTCTAAAGAAATTATGTTCAATTTATCAATAAGTAAAATACCAAAAAAATGGAGTTGTAATTTTAATAAAAAAATAAAAACAGTTGATAGTTTTATTAAATATTATGAAAGAATTAAAGAACAGCTATACTTTTGGAATATTTCGGGGGAATTGAAGTTTTATAATATTCAATACTTATTTTATCCTTCAGAATTTTTTAAAGCATTATTAATTAAATATAGTTGCATTTATAAAAAGAACTTAAAAGATTGCATATTCATATGCAAAATAGATAATGAGATGGATATAAATAAAAAAGAAAATGTTCATTTACAAAAAAATATTTTTTATAGTAGTGATGAAGAAACTGAATTTTTATCAAAAGATGTAAATTATACAAATTATGTTCATTATGATACTGAAAATCATAGTGATGTATACTTGCTAGGATTTTTTACAATGGTAAATATATATATGTATTTATAATTTTATCTTTTTTTTATATTTTTTTTTATTTTTACTTTAATTTTCCAATAGTTGTTAAATCTATTTATAATCATTCTACATTATATATTTGGTTATCTTTTTTGTTATTTTATTTTATTTTATTTTATTTTTTTCTTTTTTTTTTGTAGAATGATAATTTTGAATGTTTGGGAATTAAATCAAAAAGTAATAAGAAATATGATGAAATACCTATAATAAAGTTAGATGTAATTGAAAAAAAAAAAAAAAACATATTAAAAGATAAAAAAATACCCCTTTATCAAAATATGTATAATGGAAAACTAAAAAAAAAAAATAATATGTTTATAACAAATTTGTATTTTAATACTGACAAACATAAGTCTTTAATTTACATTAATAAAATTTATTTATTCATTTATAATTAATAAAAACATTTTTATTTAATTTTAATTTTTTTTTTTTTTTTTTTTTTTTTTAAAATCGTTTGCTGTTTTTATATATTTTTTTTAATTCATTGAAATCTGTATTTTCATTAAAATCTATGTCTTTTTCTAACAAAGGCATTTCTATATCCTAAAAAGAAAAAACATAAACTTATATAAACTTGAATTTATACTTTAATTTTTTTAAAGAAATTAAAATTTTTTTAATTACTGGTATAATATAATCATCACTTGAATTTCTATAAGATTTATATTTAATTTTATCTAATGGAATTTCACCACTTTTAAATAAAAGAAAGAATAAATTTAAAATTTATTTTAGTTGTATCAAAAATATTGGATAATAATAAAAAAACATATATTTAAATGAACTAAATAAAATTCTTGAAAAAAAAAAAAAAATATATAGAAAAATTACCAGTTATATATGTAAACTTGTTTCTTAGGTTTTCCTATTAATGTAGATTGTTCTTCAATAAAAGATAAGGTTTCAAAACCATATTCCAGGTGACCAAATACAACCTAAAAATAAAAAAAAAAAAAAAAATAATTTTTGAAAAAAAAGAATGATTATTTTAAGTTTTATTTTCTCACATGTTTTTTATCTAGCCATGGACAACTTTTGAATGTAACAAAAAATTGAGAATTGTTTGTATGTTTAATTCTCGTTTGACACATAGATAATACTCCTTTTAATTACAAAAAATATGTATAATTATATATTTAAATGTTTATATTATTAAAAATAAAAATCTTTATTAAATAATATAAATATATTAATATATAAAGTTTTAAAATTATTTTATTTTATTTTTTAAACCTCTTTTTGAATGCTTATATATGAATTTTTCGTTTCTGAAATATTGTCCATAAATTGATTCTCCACCAAAACCATTTCCAAAGTTAAAATCTCCTCCTTGAAACATCTAAAATATATATATATATATATATATAATTTTTATATATTTATAAAAATATGTCTTTTTAATCAATTTTATAATTTTTACAAAATCCGTAACAATTCTGTGAATGGGGGTATTTTTATACCATCTTGGTTTTAAATAATATCCTAAACCCGTTTCTCCTTCAAATAATAATTTTTTTTTTATTTAAAATAATAAAAAGTAAAATTTTTATTTTTATTTTTATTTTTTTAAGATTATTTTTCAAAATTTAATACCTGTACATAAGCAACGAAAATTTTCACAAGTTATTGGTAATTTATCCATGAATAGCTATAGAGAAAAAAAAATATATTTTTAATAAGATAAATTTTATAATTAGTTATTTTAAAGAAATTTGATTTTCTTTACTTCAAATATCATTCTTCCAGCATTTCTTCCTCCTATAGCTACATCTAAATAAACGCGCGGGTTGGGTATTTTCATTTTGATTTACAAATTAAAACAAAAAAAATTTATATTTCATTTTTAAAATTTATTTCAATTAGTATCATTTATATATATGTATGTATGTATTAAATTTTCTACAAAAAATAAGTTTAACTTTATTATATAAATTTATTAGTTTTTATTTTTTCATTTTTATCTTATTTATTAAATATTTTTATTTTTTAAAATTTTATATATAAAAATTATATTTCCTGTATATTATTTATATTTTAAAATTTTTTTATTTTTTAATATTTAAATTTAATTAAATTTAAACTTTTTTTTTTAATCATTGAATTTTATGAATTTTAATTTTTTATTTTACAAGATAAATTTACAAAAATTTATTTATAGTTTATTAATTTTATCAATTAAAAAGTATTTATTACATTAATTTTTATTTTTTAAAAATATGTTAATTATCAAGTATTCAATATGTTTTTTAATCCAATTTTTTTAAAAGATACATATTTATATAAAAAAAAATATTAAATTAAATTAATTTTTTTTTTTCTTTCTTTTATATTCTATATTGAATGTGAAGTTTTAAAATTTAATTGTTGTATTATTTACAATAGAAAAATTCTCCTTTTTTCCTTTTTATTTTGAAAATTATTTTGTTTTTATAGAAATAAATGAACATAAAAAACAAATTTCATAAGTTAAAACAATTTTATCAGGTGAATATATTAATTTAATGAGTAAATCAAAATATAAAAGGAATAAAATAAGAAAAATTTCACCAAAAAAAAATATTAATAGTATAAAATTTGTTTAAATAAAACTGTTTCATTTAAAGATTCTAAAGAATAAGAAAGCATACATATATATTAAATATAATAAAAAATAAAATACACACAAATAAAGCTTTTTTAAAATAATGAGTTTATTTTAAAATATATTTTTATATAAAATATTTATATTATGGAAAAAGTTATCTACATTTAAAGAAAAATATACATATATATATATATAAAGAATAAAGTATATTTAATTAAAAAAATTGTTTATATAATACTTACATAAAATTTGTTATTTAAAAATTTGTTTAAATAAAAAATAAAAATGTTTGAATAATTTTTATGGTAGTTAGATAATATATGCATTTGGTTAAGATAAAAATAAATTAGCGAATTAAAGTAATCTAAAAATGATGTAATATTACTATTATAAAAAAATTGTTTTGTAAAAAAATTTATTATAATTAAATATAAATTTAATTTGTAATATTCTAGGGTTATTTCATTTGAATTATTATTTAGACAACTTAAAATATCTTTTACATTTGTTACTTTAAATATAAAGTGAAAAAATATATTTACAATTTTCTTGATAGTAGTGCTTTTTCTTTTAAATTCTAAATTAAAGGAAAATAAAATAATTTTTTTTATAAAATTTCTGAAATTTAATATAAATTGATTTTTATCAATATAATTTATATAATTATAACCCTTGTTTCTTATATTGAAAAATTCTAAAAAACATAAAAGGTTATTATTTATAAAATTTATGTTAATTAAATTAAGCATTTTAATATTATTATTCAAGATATTTATAAAAATTTTCATATATAGAAGAAATTCAAACAAAAATCTTATTATATTATAATGAATATTTTTTAAACTTTTTTTATTCATATTTTTTGATAATAATCTTGTCTTGTAGTATTTAAAAAAATATTTCATAAATGATATATCATATAAATATATACCAAATAGCAAAATTAATACTTTCTTAATTTTAAAAATTAGAAAATTAAAATAATTAATTATAGGATGTAAACATCTAAATGTTTTGGGTTCTGGATATATGAATGTTTCGTAATTTTTTAAATTACCATGATTATTTAATTTTTTTGTTAAAATTTTTTCATAATAATTTTCTATATAAATAAAAATTTTATTTAAAAAGCTAATTTTTTGAAAACCAATTAAGTTTTTTATATTTTGAAAAAACAGATGTAATATTTTACTAATAATTTCATGCAATTTCTTTTTAATAAAATAATTTAAAATAATTACATTACTGTATTTTAATGAACAAATAATTTTTATATTCTTCTTATTTATGTCTAATTTTTTTGATAAATTTTCTTTTTTATTTATTATGTCTACAATATTGCAAAATAATTTATTCTTTTTGTTCTCTAAAAATGAATATATACAAAAATTTTTTTTTTTTTTTTTTCCTATAATTCCAATATTTATTAAGCTATTATGAATATAATAAATACTATTAAAATCAATAAATTTTTTTTTTCTTATTAATGATGATATCTTTCCTAAATAAAGAACCACAGAAGTGTTGTGCCATCTCCATATTAGTTTTTTTTTTTTTTTTATTTCATTATTATAATTATTATAACTTTCATAACTTCCTCTACATTTTTCACATTCAGCATTTTCTTCATTTCTTTCATTTGTAAAATTTTTGTTACTTTTATCCGAAAAAACTAAAGAGTCATTACATTGATCTATATTAATTTTAAATAAGGTTTTTATCTTTGAGAAGTTAAATTCATTATTATATAAGTTATAATTTTCGTTAAAAAAATAATAAAAACTACATAAACTGTTATCAAAAGTTTTACGATAACTACATCTATTTCTGTTAATATATAATTCAATAAAAATGTCATCACTATTCATTATTTTTTTTTTTTTTTTTTTTAAATTAATTATTTTTTTATAATATTTATAAAGATAAAATAAATCTTCCATAGAAACATTTCTTGGTAGGTATAAAATTAAATTTTTTGTTAATTTTAATGACTCTCTTAAACATGAATAAATAGACAATTTATTTTCTTTAGAATTTAATTCAAATTTTTTTTTTTTTTTATAAGACGGCCCCCCCCATGGAATACTTAAAAAAATTACGTCTATTATATTTTTTCTAAAATGATTCACTATATTAAAAAAATCACATAAAATATAATCAACATTTTTATTATAAAAGTTACAGTTATGTTGGCATTCTTTTATTCTAATCATATCAATATCTGATGCAATGGTGAACACGTCTACCATACTACTGCTATTTCCTCCAGCTCCAGCAAAAGGATCTAAATGAATCAGTATTTTCTTTTTTATCTTATTAGTTCTATTATATTCATTATTATAATTGTTATTTTTACCCGTTTTTATTTTTTTTTTATTATGGCTTTTAACTATATCTTTTTTGTATACATTTTTATATTCACTTGTATTCACTTCATTTTCAAAAGTTTTTTGTTTTTTTTTTAATTTCATCCCACAATTAAGTATATTATTTCTAATATTTTGTGAGATATATTCAGGAGTCATAGAGTAAATCATTTCATTATCTAATATAAAACATCTTTCTTTTTTAATTGATTTATAATTTTTATTTCTTACAATATTTCTATTTGTACTGTTATAATTTATGGGGTAATAATTTATGGTATTATGATTAAATAAGTCAAATTTTTTAATATTTTGATATATTATTGGAATTTTATATTTATATGTATGTTTTAATAGTTCACAACTTTTAATAAAATTTAATTCTCTTACTAAATTGTCATTTTTTCTATAAATTTTTACTGATTCAGATTTATCATATATATTTATTTTTTCTGCATAATATAAAAAATTAGAACAAGTATTTTTATTTATTAAGTCATTTTCTTCTAAATCAAAAGATGTATAGTAACAAGGATGTACTAAAAAGCTTATATTTAAAATACTATTATTTTTTCTTACATCATTATAATTATTATATTTAATTTTAATCATTTTTTTTTTTTTTGAAGTTACTTTTTCTTTTTTTTTAAAAAAAGAATAAAAAAGTTATTAAAATTTTGTAAAAACTTTGTATTTTTTTTTTTTTTTTTTCAAAAGAATATATGTCAAATATCATCTTTTCATCTCTAATAAAATACCTATATATATATATATGTGTAAAATAAGTTAAGATATATTAGAACATTGTTGTGTAGTTTTAAATGTTTATAGTTTGTATTATTTAAAAAAAAAAAAAAAAAAAAAAAAAAAACAAAAAACTCAAACTTTTCTTTACAACCATAACTAATTTTTCATAATATTTGATTTTTGAAAAGAATCTTTAACAAATACTTATTTACTAAAATAAATTTTATAATATCATGTTACTAAAAACATTTTAATATTGTATAAAAAAAATATATATATATATATATTTTTTATAAAATAAAATTAAATAATTATTAATTATAAATTAATTAAATGAAAAAAAAAAATAATAGATAAAATTCACATTGTAAGAATCATTTTAAATACAATGAAACATTAAGGAAGTTTTTTCGTATTAATAATAAAGGATTTTTTTAAAAACATAGTCTATTTTTTTTTTTTTAAATTATTATATAATTCATAATAAACAATATATTCATATGTTGTTACTTTTCTCTATTTGTAAAAAATTAATTATATATATGTAGATAAACTTTTTTTTTTTTTTTTTTGTAAGCTTCTCTAATTACGAAAAATTATTTTAACATAAATTATCTTTAGAGATAACTTTTCTTTTAGTATATATTTTTAACAGAAAATATTTTTTTTTTTTTTTTTTCTATTAATTTTGAAATAAATAAAAACAAACATAAATTTTTAAAACATTAAACATTTGGATATATATATATATATAATATATTGCACTTTTAAATGTTGTATTTAAATATTTATTTTTTCTAAATACGTTTAAAAAAAATACAGTCAAATCCTTTTAAAATTTTTTTTTTTAATTAAAATAAGTAGAAAATTATATATTTTTACTGTAACAATAAATATATACAAAATTACACATTTATATTAGAATATCGTTCATTTCTTAAATAATAATCAACAATAACAAAATTTATAAGATTTGAAGAATATATAATTTTATATTATTAAATTTTTAAACTTTATAAGATATGGAGAATATATAATTTTATATTATAAAATTTCTTTTTTATATTTTTTATTTTATTTCCATCATTTATTTCATTAACTGATAAATCAAGTCATCTAAGTTTGTTAAATTTTATATGACATGGTTATAGATAAAAAAATATCTAACAATATTTATTTAAAAATAGGAAATGTGTTATAAATGTCTTTTTTCATAATTTAAAAAAAAAAAAAAAAATTTTTATCATACATAATTTTTAAAATTTATATTTTTAGAAGAAATCTGATTTTTTAATTAATTCATATTGTTCTTATTCTAGAATATTTTTTTTTTTTTTTTGTACATATTAAACTTTCTTATTTCATTATTGTAATTTTCTTATATTTTATGCTCTTAAATGATTTTTTTTATTTTTTTCTTTATATAAATGAGAAAGCTTAATGAGGTATTTAATCAGCTTCATTTACAAATAGTCACACACATATTTTATAGAAGTTTTTTTTTTTTTTTTTAAGCACATAAATTTATTTTAATATTTCACGTTACTTTTTTTGAATAATATAAATAACATATATTGATCCGAATGTTGAAATACAAAATAATATAAAATATACAAATATCTTTTTTTACTATTTTTTACAAAACTATTATGTGTAATTTTTATTAAAAATCAAATTTAACTTTTATTATAGTTTGATATCATCTAAAAAAAAAAAAAAAATAACTATATCATATCAATGAATAAATATTAAATTTTCATAATTAACATAAGGTAAAATATTTTTAGGTGAGAAAAAAAAAATTTAGTTGCAAAAATACATCAAAATTAGTATTGAAATATAAAGAAAAATCATATATCAATTATAACTTATTTTATAAGATTAAATTTTTATTAACAATATAATTTTAAAATTATCATTATATTATTTTTTTTTTTTTTTTTTTGAAGTGATAAATATTACAAGATGGAATATAATTGCGTTATATATATATATATTAGTGATTTTCTTTTTATTTATTATATACACCTATGTATATCTATATAAAGAAGTTATTTCATTTATTTTAGATAATAATAAAAAAACAATCATGATTTATAAAATAAGAAAATGTTTCTTACTATATGAATGCATATGTTTTCAAAAAAAAAAAAAAAAAAAAAAAAAAAAAGGAAAAGATAAAAACAAAAACAAACTTTTTCAAACAATGAATTTTACATAGATATAATTTTATGAAATAAAATGTAACAAGAACTTTCTTGAATTAAAAATTATCTAAAAGTAAAATCTATATGTGATTTTAAAAAAAAAAAACAATTTATTTTGTCTTTTTACATTTCTTTCCTTTTTGCATATTAGTTTTAGGAACTTTTAATCCTGTTATATATGGTGTTGAATTTGTTATAATACAATTACCCAATTCATCCATTGATATATTTTTAATTAAAGTTTTTTCTTTTTCATCATTGGAATTTTTTAAAAAATAAGAAATACATGTTTCTGCAACTTTCCCTTTTTTTGTATTACCTGTAACTAATTTTATTTTATATTTATGATTCTATAAAATATGATAAAAAAAAAAAAAAAAAAAAAAAAATAAATAAATAAAATAAATAAATAAATAAATAAATAAATAAAATAAATATATAAATAACTAAGTAATGCAAATTTTCTTGTATAATCTTATAAAAGTTTTTGATTTATTCTAAAAATTTTAACTTGAAGAGCTGAATAAGGTGCACACATTGGGATTGCAAAAGATAAATTATCTCCTTCTTTCGGTGAACTAGTCAATTTTTCCAATTCACTTAATTTTACCTATTAAACATACACAGAAATATTTTATATGTTTATTTATTTAAAAATTTTTAATCCATATTATTTTTTTCAATGATTTTAAAATGAAAAAAAAAAAAAAAAAAAAAAAAAAAGAAATTATGTAAAATAAAATATAAATATTATTACTTTCATATCGTTCTCATCTATTTTTTCAAGGTTTGCCATAACATCTTTTACATTTTTATATTTATTTTTCATTTCTGTTATTATATTTCCATGTTTTTCTGTTTTTACTTTTTCAATTTCATGTTTCATCTAAAAAATATTTTGAAAAAAATATATGTGTATTTTACTGAAAATTAAAAAAAAAAAAAAATGATACAAAAAAATTTTTTTATATAATATATATTTTTTTAAAACCATCTTGGATCCAATTATTTTCATATGTAACTGCCTTGATTCTTCATCATCAACTTGCTCTTTATACTTTTTTTTCATTCTTTTCTTTTTCGATTTTGCTCCTCTTAGTAAATGAACACAACTCTAAAAATAAATAGTAATTAATAATTTAATCATTTTAATTTTATTATATATTTTTAGTATATTTTATATATTAATTCATTTATTTTATTTTTTTTATCTCATTAAAAAACAATTAATTTTACTTTTTTTCTATCATTCTTATTCTGTTTTTCTACTTCTGTGTGACCATTCTATAAGAAAAAAAAAAAAAAAAAAAAAAATTATTTTTTCTATTTTTTATAAATATTAAGATATTTAACAATAAAAAATTAATTTTAGTATTTTTATAAATATAAATCTAGAAACTTGGCCTTTTTCATATTAGCAAATACTATTATTATTTTTAATAATTTAAGAAAAACATAATAATATAATATATCAAATAAAATAATCTTCATACATATTCTCATAAAATATAGAATTTTTAATATATCTTATTTAATTGTAATTTTATAAGATTACCATATTTTTATTTAAATCTTCATTTAACTCATTATTAGAAGAACTTTTTTGTTTTAATTTTGTATTTTTCTTTTTTTTATTTTCGATGTATTCCGTTGTATTCTTTTGATGTTTCTCTTCTGTGTTTGTTTTATCTTTATCCTGTTCATTTTTATCTTTTTTACCTTTATTTTTCTTTTTCCTATTTTCATTTGATTTATATTCACTATATTCAGCTTTATTTTCACCACCACATCCACCTTCATCTTCATCTTCACCATCATCTTCTTCTTCATTTTTATCTTCATCATCTTCTTCTTCTTCATTTTCATCTTCATCATCTTCTTCTTCTTCCTCTTCTTCTTTATCTTCATCTTCATCTTCATCATCTTCTTCTTCTTCTTCCTCTTCTTCTTCATTTTCATCTTCATCATCTACTTCTTCTTCTTCTTCCTCTTCCTCTTCTTCTTTATCTTCATCTTCATCATTATCTTCTACATTTTCATCTTCATCATTATCTTCTTCATTTTCATCTTCATCATCTTCATCATCTTCTTCATCTTCATCTTCATCATCTTCTTCATTTTCATTTTCATCATCTTCTTCATCTTCTTCATTTTCATTTTCATCTTCCTCTTCTTCTTCTTTATCTTCATCTTCATCATTATCTTCTTCATTTTCATCTTCATCATTATCTTCTTCATTTTCATTTTCATTTTCATCATTATCTTCTTCATTTTCATTTTCATCTTCATCATCATCTTCTTCTTCTTCTTCTTCTTCCTCTTCCTCTTTCTCTTTCTCTTCCTCTTCCTCTTCCTCTTCCTCTTCTTCTTCTTTTTCTTCTTCTTCTTCTTCTTTATATTCATCATCATCATTTTTTTCTTCTTCTTCTTCATCTTCATTATCCCCATCTTTATTTTCATATTTTTTTTCATCATCCTCGTTATCTACATTTTGATAATCTTTCTTTTCTATTTTTCCTCTTCCTTTTTCTTGTATTTTTTCTTTAATGTTTGTATTTATTTCATTTTTACAAGTATCCATATTAAAATTTTTTTGGATACATATTTCTTCCTCATCTTCTATATCTTCAAGAAGTTTATTAACATCTATTTTTACTAAACCTGTGGGTTTACGAGATCTAGTTGGTCTTGGTATATTTATAGACTCCTGACTTTCAACATACGGAATATTTTCTTCTTCAGAGGTAAAGGAAACACTTTTTTTTTTTTTTTCATTACTAATATTTTCGTTAAACGTTACTTTTATTTGCTCTTTTTCATTTTTTTCTTCATCTTCTATATTTTTAAGTAGTTTACTAACATCCATTTTTACAAAACCTGTTGGTTTACGTGATCTAGCAGGTCTTGGAATATTTAAAGATTCTTGTTTTTCAACACAACTGCTTTCATCTTCTGAGATAAATGTTACACTTACTTTTTTTTTATCATTATTTTCACTGCTATTAAATGATTCTTGTTTATTTAAATCTCCTTCATTTTCATACTTTTCTTCATCTTCTATATTTTTAAGTAGTTTACTAACATCCATTTTTACATATCCTGTTGGTTTACGTGATCTGACAGGTCTTGGAAGATTTAAAGATTCTTGTTTTTCAACACAACTGTTTTCATCGTCTGAGATAAATGATACACTTTTTTTTTTTCCTTTTTCCTCCGTATTATTGGTGAAATTTATTTTCACTTTTTGATTTTCATCATACTTTTCTTCATCTTCTATGTTTTTAAGTAATTTACTAACGTCCATTTTTACATATCCTGTTGGTTTACGTGATCTAACAGGTCTTGGTAAATTTAGAGATTCTTGTTTTTCAACATAAATATTATCTTTTTCAGAAGTGAATGATACATCTTTTTTCTTTTCTTTATCAATTGAATTATTATTAAAAGTTTGTTTAATATGTTCTTTTTCATAATTTTCTTCATCTTCTATATTTTTAAGTAATTTACTAACGTCCATTTTTACAAAACCTGTTGGTTTACGTGATCTAACAGGTCTTGGTAAATTTAGAGATTCTTGTTTTTCAATATAAATGTCTTCTTCTTCTGTAGTTAATGAAATTTTTTTTTTATTCTTTTCAATACTTTCGTTGTTATCAAAGTCTACTTTTATTTTCACTTTTTGATTTTCATCATTCTTTTCTTCATCTCCTATTTCTTCAAGTAATTTACTAACGTCCATTTTTACAAAACCTGTTGGTTTACGTGATCTAACAGGCCTTGATAAATTTAGAGATTCTCTTTTCTCAAAATCATATGTATCAAGTTTATCTGAATTAAATGAGACATTTTTTTTTTCTTCTTCTTCACCAATTATTTTATTATTCATATTTATTTTAACACGTCTCTTCTCATTATTTTTATAGTCCACTTCTTCATCTACTACATCTTTAAAAAGTCTATTAGCATCCAATTCTTCATATCCCGTAGACTTACTTGATCTGGAGGATCTTGGTAAATTTAATGGATTTTCTTCTTCAACGTTATAAGTACTATCTTGTTCATATATGAATGAATCATTATTTTCTTTTTCTTCAGTATTTTTTTTATTAAATCTATTAGATGAGTATAATTTTTCATTATTATTTTCTTTTTCCTTCTTACTAGAAGAACATTCATGTAAATCATCATCATTAAAAGTAACAGGAGTTCCATATACTTCGCATTGCATGAAGCTATGTTTTCTATTATTTTCATATACATAATCAAAATTAATATCAGTTTTTCTCCCAAGATTTTCAATTAATGTTTTCTTCATATAATAACGTAATAATGTGTTATTTATTTGAATAACATTATTTGATTTTGCGTTATTCTGAATATTTTTAAAAACATTATGGTTTTTAAAAATATTCAGTATATCTGGTGTATTTTTCGAAGAAATTTTAACACTAAAGCATTTATTTATATTTGAAGCTATTATGTGGACAAAAAAGAATGTTAATGCATTTTTAAAATCCTTAAAAATAATACAAAATTTTCTTATATCTTTAATTAATTTCACACTCTTTATGGGTGTAAGATTTTTCTCTTTTTTATATGTTAATAAAAAAAAACAAAAGTAAAATTTACATATTACGTAAATAAGTCTTTTATAATATTTTTTAAAACCCTTGCAATTATTACATATATTTTGGTGGTAATTTTTATGATATAAAAGAAACTTATGAAATACTTGAATATTTTTTTTATTAGAAAATAAATTTAAATTAAAAAATTTACATAATATTTTAATAGTATTATATTCATAATAATAAAAAATTCCTAATTTTTGTAATATTAAAAATATTTTATCATATATATGTATAAAATTAGAATTTAATATATTCATTATATAACTTCTTCCTAAAATAAAATTAAAAAATTTTCTATAAGTATATTTATTTTTTTTATTATTTGAATAATATTCATCAAATAAACTTGATTCAATGCACTTATGTATAAATTTAGGATTTTCACAAATCCTTGAGATATTTAAAAGTATTTCTGATTCATAACTATATCCATATTTATTATTTTTTTTAAAATTTTGATTTTTTTTCTTGTTATCCATAAAAAGTTTGTAACTACTACAACTTGTATAAAAATTATTTTTACTTAAACTATTATTTTTTTTTTTTAAACTTATTACTAAATTTTTATTTTTTAAATTGTTATTATTTGAATAAATATTATTACTTAAACTAGGAAAACGATAATTAAAATTATATGAATTGGGAAAGTTTTTAATATTCTTATTGGGTGCATAATTAGTATTATCCTTTTGCATTTTTAGAGTATTACTATTATTATTATTATTATTAGTAGTAGTAGTAGTAGTAGTAGTAGTAGTAGTACTATTATAATGGATGTTATGATTTTTAATATTATTGTAATCATTATTATTATCACTAAAATCTCTATTTATAAAATTAATATTACATTTGTTCATAAAATGTAGAGGCATATACTCATTATTATTGTAGTAATTTTTATTACTATTGTCAAATGAACATTTATTAAAATTATTACTACTTTCAGTATCATTTTTTTCAGAATTAACAAAGTCTTTTTTTTTATCCGAAAAACTGTATTTCTTTCCATTTTTTTTCAAAAAATTAACGTATTCATGTGACATTTCTTTTGCACTATTTTCAAAAACATTCTTTTTGTCAATTAAATTTAAGCAATTTGCGGAAGGAATATAATTACTAGATATTTTTTCATTCAATACAACACCTTTAGATTGATCTTTATATGAACTACTTTTATTTGTATTTATTTCATCTTTTTCTATTACTTTTTCTGTAATGTCTAAGTTGTTTTCTTCAATATTTTCATCTAATATTTTGTCAATGTGAAAAAGAATACACAACCCCATTTCTAATTTTGCATGTGGTAAATAATTTTTTTTACCTCTTATTACAAAAGATCCTGTTTTTATATATTCCCCTGTTGGTGCAGATTTACTAACTTGATGATAATAAACCCACCAAGCAGATGTTATAATTTTATTATTCCATGCAGAACTTCTACATATTGCTAGTTGACCTGCTTCTGCTAGGGTTTTTTCTGGTATAGGTTTATCCTTATATGGATTTTTAATTATACATGATGCTGCACCGTGAATATCTGCATGAACATAAATATCATTTTTCTGAAAATATCTTCTAAATAAAATTTCATTTTGTAAAGCATCTCTTCCAGCTATTACTAAATAATTTTCTGAAGATGTAAACCAGTGAAATTTTTCAAACCAATATACTTTTCTTAATTTCTGTATTTGACATACTGTTTTTTGTTTTACTTTTTGTTTATTTTCTTTGTCTTTTTTTTTTTTTTCAACCTTTTTAACAGCAAAATCAGTTGCTGTTCTTGTTTTCCTAATTTTTTCTTCTGTTTTTTTTCTAGATTTTTGATAATCTTCAATATTTCCATAAACTGAATTATTTAAGTTAATTGTAACTGAAACCATTTTTTTATTCATATCTAACTTTTTTAAATTATCCATCTTTTGATTATTTAAATCACAATTATCTTCATTATCTCTATTGCTATCACTTTCAAAATCAGTTAGCAATAATTCCATTTCACAATTATTAAAATTTACTGAATTAATACGTGATGCTATAGGATGACATTGTTTTTTATATATTTTTATGTGATCCCATATTTTTTCCCAATTTGCACTTGTAGAAATTGCAGCTCTCATTAATAATATAGATTCTTCAACAAATCTATCATTCATTTGAATTAATGTAATTTTTTTTTTTAATATACTTACTTCTTTTTCTAATTGGTTAATTCTTCTTTCATGATCTAATTTAATTTTATCCATTTTAGAAATCATATTTTTATTTTTATTTATTTCTTGTTGCTTATCATACTTAGATAACTCCATTCTACTAAAATAAGTATCAACACATGTATTAAAATCATCAAATTCTATAATATCCATTTTGTTTTCATTTATCTTACTTTTATGATTACTAAGAATAATTGGTGAAAATTCACAAATTTCAAATTCTTTCTTTTCTTCTAAAAATTCACTTTTTTTTTTTATTTTTTCATCATTGCTTTCGGAAATGTTTATTCCTTTCATTTTATCTGAGTCCCTATTATCATTACTTATAGTTGAAATTTTCTTTTCATTGATACTGTTTGAAATATTCTCTTTATGATTTTCTGTTGAATTTCCTCCCTGCTCATTATTCTTTTTTTTTTCATTTTTTAAAATAAATCCATATCCCTTAATTATATTTTCTTCATTACTTAAAATATTTAACAAATTTAAACATTCATTAATAACTTTATACATTATTTCTGTTATATCTATTAATTGATAATTATCTAATAAATCAAATGGATTAATATCATTAACCATTAATGCATGAATTATTAAATCATTGTGAGCAAATACAACTAATTTACTTGCTAAATCTGCCAACGTTTTTATTTTTTTTATCTTTTTACTTTTATCGTTACTATTATTAACAATATCATTTTTTATATTAGAATTATTTTTAACATCATTTAAAGATTTTTTTTCTGGATATTTAGAAGTTTTAAAATTTTTTGATATATTGTTCTTTTTCATTTTAGATTTTTCATTAGACTTGTATTTAAACTTATCTAAGGAATTATTTTTACTGCATATAACTTCTTGTGAATTATTTTTTTTTATATCTTTTTTCTTTTTATTAGTTTCATCATTAATATTTATATATTTTTCATTTTTATTATTTATGCAGTTTCCATTAATAGAATTATCATTAACATTAGGGATTTTATCATTTTGAAAATTGCTTTTAAGTTTAATATTCATATTTTTCAAATTATTATTTTGAGACTTTATAGATGTACTATCATCTTTTTCTTTTATTATATCTGCTGAATGTGAATTGTCATCCTCTATTTTTGATATGTTATTATATAATAATATTTCACTGATACATTTCTTTATATTTTCTTTATTTGTTGATATCAAATTTTTATAAAGTAATATGGAAGAATGCTCTTCTATATTATATATTTCATTAATACTATAACTTTTACCAAAGGTATCAATATTCTTTAAAATATTTATTATTTTATAATCATGATCTGTTAGTACAATATTTCCAGAAATATATAATTCTACAATTAAATGATACGCTTTATCATCAAATCCAAATTTAATGTCAATAACTCTATCTCCCCCTAATTGGGTTATGTTAGTAATTTTACGAGATCTCAAATGTTTCCTTAACTTCATAGTAAAAGAAGATGGCATCACATCTTTCTCTCTTTTCCATTCAGTAATATGTAATCTTTTTTCTGCTTCTACTAACAAAAAATATTTTTGTTCTTTTTTTGAACATTTTAAAACATAAATTTTATTAGAAATATTATAAATATTTGTAACAATACATCCAATAATATTTTTTTTACATAAAGTTATTATTGCTCGTATATCTAATGCCGTCAATCTTTGTTTTGCCATTGTTATATTTTTTTTTTTCAAGGTTTCAAAAATTTATATAAATTATATATCAAATAATTTTTAAAGAAATTTCATAAAATATGTAAGAAAAGTTTTGTTTCACTTCCATACAAGTAAAAAAGTCATTTTCATAAAATTATAGTTTTAAGATTTTATGAGTTTCCAAAAAAAAAAATGTATAATTCTCGCAAAATGTATTTTATTTAAAAATATTTAATTTTTTTTTTTTTTTTTTTTTTTTCATCTATTTTAAGATAAATATTTTTAAAATACACTTAATATATTTTTTAATTCTTTTATATAATTAATTAATTTATTTTTTTTTTTTTTTTTGAAGTCCTATAATTTTGATTTTTATACTTTTATTCTTAAATCACAAAAAAATTATTAAAAATTTTTTTTTTTTTTGTGGTTTATTATTACACTAATAAGTTATATATAGTTAAATGCATACTCACACACTAATATAATTTAACACAAAAAAAAAAAAAAAAAAAAAAAAAT
>NW_021628251.1:1931106-1934981 GCF_900005855.1 Plasmodium gallinaceum | reverse complement strand
AAAAAAAAAAAAGATACAAGGAAATGTTGTAAATATGTTTGAGAATACAAAATAAATAAAAAAATATATTAATAATCAAAGTAATATAATAACAAAAAAAAAAGAAATAGAAATGGTTTAATATTTAATAGTTTAGTAAAAAGAAAAAATATGAAAATAAATTATATATTTTGATATTAAAAAAAAAAAAAAAAAAAAACTATCTAAGTTAAAATGTAAAATTTCATTATTTACAATTCTTTTCATTTATGTGAATTTTTTGTATCTAATATTCATATATTTTTTAAACGTACATTTGTGATGATAATAAGAAAAAAAATTTTGTTTTCATTAATATTATTATATTTATTGAAGACATTAACTTATAGAGGAATTTAAAAAATTAAAGTTTGATATGAGTAAAATTTTAATATTTTCACTTCATCTCCATATTATTCTTTATTTATTATTTTTTGTTTTCCTGATATTGCAATTTTTTATATTTATATCATATTATTTAGTTATACAGGAGACATTTTTAAAATGTGTATTTTGTAATTAAAAAATATAAAAAAAAAAAAAAAAAAAAGTATACATAGTTAAAGAAATAATTAATTCATTAAATAAGATATTTTTAAGTTTTTAAGGAATTAGTGATTCTAAAATTGTATGTTTTCCTATATTTTCTCTTGCAACTTTTAATTAACAACATAATATATTGGACACAATTGTGATCAAAAATATTATTTAAAATATTTTATATATATACATATATGTTGATTTATTATATGCCTCATGATAAAATATGCATTATATATAGATATTTGGTTGTATGAAAAATTGTTTTGCTTAAAAATTCTTAAAAAATTTTTTAATGTATTCACGTGTGTAAGAATAATTTATAATTTTTTTTTTTTTTTCTATAGATGTTATAAAATATTCATTTGATTTTACTATTCAAATAAGATATATATTTTTTTTTTAACTAATATTAGAGGTTAATTAGTTTTAGGTTTAAAAATTATTATAAGTATCTTTTGTTTTATTTGTGATTATATATTAATAATTCATAGATTTTAGAAAATTTAATATTAATTTTTTTTTTTTTTTTTTTAATAGGAAAAAAGTTTTATAGGAATAGAAATAATCTTCCTTTTAATAATAAATTTTTTTATTTTCTTATTCTTAAAAAGAGAAAATTTTTATTATAATAAATTTTTATAGACTAACATTATAATCTTGTTATATAAACGGCATGTATTAATAATTTAAGTAGCCACATTTATGAAATCATGAAAAAAAATAAAATTATAAGAAAATAATATAAATAATATATCCTTTTTTTAAGAAATAATTGAGTATGTTTTAAAATTTTCTTAACTATTTTTATTTATACAAATACAGGAAGACACCTTTAGTTTAATATTATTTTTTGTTTTTAAATATAACAATATAACAAAAAACTGTAATAGACTTTCTTAATTTTTCCTTTCATATTATTTTTAAATAAAAAGCATTTAAAAACTATAACTAACATTTTTTTTTTTTTAATTCTTCTATAATATCTTTTAATAAATGAGAAATTATTTTAAATACAATTTTAATGTAAACAAGTAAAAATTTTGAAAATAAATTTTAATTGAAATATGCTAACATACAATATTAAACAATCAATCAATAAATGTTTGTTTAAAAAAAAAAAAATATTTTCATTTCTATTTGAAAAAAAGAACTATTTAAACATTGTTAAATTATGTAAATTAAATAAAAAAAAAAAATATTTTCGCATTTATAAGTTAAAAAATATTTGTTTTTTTACAACAATTTTTTTATTTTTAGTACAAAATTTTTTATAAAAAAAAAAAAAAAAAATTAAATAAAAAAATCTAAAAATATTTCTTATTTAATTAAATAAAATAATTTAAAAATATTTCTTATTTAATTAAATAAAATAATTTAAAAATATTTCTTATTTAATTAAATAAAAATATTAATTCATCTATATTTTAATTTTATCATAAATGGAATAATTAAATGATTACATAATTAAATTTTTATAAAGAATAAAATTTTCAGAAATATTTATATAAATTGATAATGAATAAATTATAATGCTATAACATTTATGAAAATGGATTTAAAAAGAAATTCTTCCAAAAAAAAAAAAAAAAAAAACATACTAAACAAAAAAAGTAGTAAAATTAATAACAAACAATCGAAAAAAGGATTGTTAAAAAAAAACAAATACGAGAAAGATAAGTTAGGTGAACTTTATAAATTAGAAATTGAAAATTTTAAAAAAGAAAAAGACCAAAAAAATGAAAAATTAACTGAGAATCTTGAATTGATAAATGATGATTACGATAATATAAAAGAAATATCAAAAAAAGTAAATGATCAGATAAATTTATATAAAGTTTTATTAAGAACAAGAATTTTATCTCAAAAAGTATTATCTTTATCTAATAAATTGCCACTATTATCATTTGTTTCTTTAAAGGATAAAATGTTAGATAATGATAATTTAAGTAAAGACATTAGAAACTCATTAAATGAAGTGAAATGTAATGAGGAAAAATTAAAAGATGATATTGGAGATCTATTAACCATATTGCATAATTTTTTGAAAAAATATTTTTTAAAATGTGATATTCAAATTAATGAAAATTTGTTTAATGAACTAAATATAATAAATGATGAAGAAGATAAATTATTTTATGAAAATAGAAGAAAATTGTATAATGAAGATACAACAAAAAATGAAAAGAAACTCTTTTCTATTATTGATACGTGGTTTTTGTATTCTAAAAAAATGTGTTTAAATTTTTTTGATATTATGCATAAAATAACTAAAATAAGTTCAACAAAAAGTTTAAAAACATATGAGCAATCTATATCTTCTCAAATTAATCAAGTTATGTTTGAATTACCATCATTAATTGAAAATTCTTATCCAGAAGCATTAAATTATGAAATTGTAGGAAAAAAATTATATGAATTATTATATAAAGATGAAAGAAACTTTAATTTGAATAAGCACATTTATGATGATGAGGTTTGTTTTATATACTTATTTATATTCATATGTGATTTTTTTGCTTTTTTCATATAAACATAATGAACTTTATTTTTTTTTTTTTTTTGTAACTATTTACAACATATTTTTTTATTAGTTTTATTATTTTAATGTATATAGATAAAAAATTAATATAATTAAATGATTTTTAGAAATTTTTTACTTATTGTTTTTAATTTTATTTTTAGATTTACTACAAAAAGTTTTTATTGAATGCTATTCAAATTTTGAAGAATAATCAGTAATTAAGATAAAATACGTTTTATATATATATATATGCTATATTTATTTTTTATATAGTATAATGAGAAATAAAAATTTTTTTTTTTTTTTTTTTTTTAACATAGGGAAGACAGTGAATTGTTAAAATCACAAAGAGAAATATATAAGATTAAAAAAAAATGTAAAATTTTAGGAAACAAAAAAAAAAAAAAAAAATATTAATTTTCTTTTTATTTTCTTATTCATTTAATAAAACAAATATATTTTATTTTTTTTAGATGATAACAATAATGTAAATAGAGGAAAAATATTATCTTATGAACCTATACCAAAATTAGTTAATTTCATGGTTTGAATAAAAAATTAAACTATATTATAAAATAATTAAGAAAATTTAATTTTTTTTTTTTTTTTATTTATATTTTTCTTTTCATTTTTATTTGTTATTTATATTATTTCTTTTATTTGTAGTTACCTGAACCACCAGATTGGAAAAATGAAAGTTTATATGAATATGTAAATAATCCTGAATTAATTAATGTTCTTTTATCATCTTTGTTTCAAGATTAATTTCTTTTTTTTTTTTTTTTTTTTTTTT
>NW_021628251.1:1928905-1930106 GCF_900005855.1 Plasmodium gallinaceum | reverse complement strand
TTAAAAAAAAAAAAAAAAAAAAAAAAAACAAATTAATTTCTTTGTATTATAAATTACTTTATTAATTATCAATAAAAAAAAAAAAAAAAAAAAAAAAAAAGATTAAATGTTGCAATACGTTTTTATTATTAAGTGCCCTGAAAAGAAACGTTAAATTGAAATTCTGTTTATATATAAATGTACTGGATATTTTTAATAAATTAAAAAAAATTAAAGAAATGATTCAGTTAAAGAGTTTTTGTGAAATATTTTATTTTAAAAATAATTTTATTCAGTGTTTTTAATTATAATGATTTCATATTTTTATGCATAACTGATTTTTTCATGAAGTTAAAATACTTCTTTTATAATTTTAATTTTGAAATTACATTATGAGGGGAAATATATTTTAATATTTTTGTATAAATAAAAGTACATTATACATTTTCTTGGTATTATATGATACGAATAAACATAATTAAGATACAAAAAAATAAAAACATATATTCTTAAAAAAAAAAAAAAAAAAAAATATATTTAAATATATATATAAGAAAATATTTTTAATTAATCATAAAAGAAATATGCCTATAAAAGAAAATGAAGTATACTCTGAAATAATAATAAGCACAAAAGCGAGCCACAAAATACAAAAATACGTGGTTGAATGCATAGAAAAAATGAAATTGGTAATAAAGAATCATAGAAAATTTTCATTATTTTTTTTCAATAATCTTATTTATACATTTTTTTTTTTAAAGGGAAAAGTAAAAATAATAGGAAAGCAATATGCAATAACTAAAGCGTTTAGTGTGTTAGAAGTTTTAAAAGAACAAGTTTCGCAATTAGAATATTATATAAAATATAATAATTTAACTGTAATAAAAGTTCTTGAAATTATTTATTAAAAAATTGAAATATATATTACATGATAATTTTGATTATATTTTTATAGGTGACGGGACCAGATAGAAGAAAACTATTGGAAATTAACATATATGTTTCCTTAAAAAATTAAACTTTAATTTACCTTTTTATTAATTTTTTGTAATTTTCTTATTTTTATATTTTAAATAATTTTTACTATTTCGTAGAAGAGAAATTTTTTCTTTCAGACAAAAACTTTGATATTTCATTTATTAATTTTTAAATTATTTGAATTATTTGCATATATATATGTATTATTTTTTTTTTTTTTTTTTTTTTTTCTATGAAATTCTCA
>NW_021628251.1:1927106-1927905 GCF_900005855.1 Plasmodium gallinaceum | reverse complement strand
ATATTTATTATTTTTTTTTTTTTTTTTTTTTTTTCTATGAAATTCTCAAAATATATAAGAATAACTCGGAATTTTTTTTTACTTACATAAGATATATTTCTAATTTAAATATCATTAAGGTAAATGTATTAAAAGAAAAATAGGAATAATATATCATTAATATTTATATATAGTAAATATATATATTTTTAAGCATTATAGAAAATTAGGTTATTTATTTCTAAATTTTATTTACATTTAATAGTTGATATACATATTCGAATATTACATGAACATATAAAAATATATATTTCTAGAGTTTATAGTTATACTATATATTTTTGTCAATATTTAATCAATTTGTTATAATGCTAAATAATCTAAAAAAATTTATGTTTTTCTTATTTATATATATTACTATGTGCTCAATTCCAAAAAAAAAAAATAAAATAAAAAAAAAAAAACATAGCCTTATTACATAGTATTTTTAATTTTAAAATATCATATAAAAGTTTATAATAATAAACTACTTATCTTTAATACATTTAAGGATATAAAAAAAATTCTTTAAAATATGCTTAATAATAGAAAAAAAAAAAAAAAAAGAAAAAATTATTTTTATTATCCATAAAAATAATACTGAGAAAAAAAAAATTAGAAAACATTGGATGCAAAACTATTACATTGAATAAGTTTAATTTAATAAATTAAAGATGGTATATATATAATATCATAATGTTATTAAAATTAATTAAATATATATGTAGTACACATGGAATTTATAAATAAAAAAAAAAAAAAAAAAAAAAAAAAAAGAAAA
>NW_021628251.1:1917862-1926106 GCF_900005855.1 Plasmodium gallinaceum | reverse complement strand
AAAAAAAAGGAAATTCAGTTAGTTTCTTAATAATTTACTAATTTATCTTTATTTTAAAAAAAAAAATTATTCATTATTTTATTTTATTTTATTATTTTTTTTTTTTTTTAAATATTATCTGTATTCTATATATAATTTAGAATTATTTAATAAATACAATGTATATATCTTTTTATATGTGTTACTATTATTTCCTTTTTTTCTGTATTTCTTATTTTATCTTTTGTTCTACCTTTTTAAAAAATATTTTTAATTTGTTATGCTTTCACTTTAGAACTAGCATATTCAGCTTTTTCTTTTTCATATCTTATTTTATCTTCTTGTGCTTTTTTTTCAAAAGGAATTTTTTCTTTTTCTCCCAATTTATTCCAAGCTTCTCCTATCATTTTACCAACAGTAGCAACATCTTTACTTAATTCTGGATCATTTCTTATTATTTCTGCTCTTTTTTCTTTTGCAAAAAACATATAAGCAGATAAAGATCTTTTTGGTGCATGTGGATCTTTTTTGTTTTTTCTTCTCTTTCTCACTTCTTTACCTCCATTATTTTTTGTTTCTTTGTTTTTTTTTCCCTCCATTTTTTTAATTCAAAAAGCTTTTTATATAATTTTTTTTTTTTTTATTTTTAAAAAAAGATAATATTTATTTATTCATGAAAAATTCAAAAAATATATAATTTTTTTTTCTATCTCTATATATATATATATATTATACATATATATATATATATGTATTATATATATATATATAATATTTATCCAATATATTAATTTTATTACAGAAAATTATATTAATATTAATTTTTTTTACTGAAACATTATATAAATTTGTGTGCATATAATAAATGCACTATATATTTATATTTAAGAATAATTACTTATGTTTTATATATATTAAAAAATATATAATAAAAATAAAAACAAAAAATTTGTATATGTACGTAAATGAGTAGAAAAAAAAAAAAATATTATTTTTTTAATTTAGTATTTTAATTATTTCATGTGTATACATATATATATATATATATATATATATATATATAATATTAAATAGCTAAAATTTAATAAAATAATTTTTTAGTCTTTTAAAACACCTTTTGCATTTTTATAAATATTTATAAACTATTTTTTTTGCTTTATTTTCTTTTTCACATTATATTATAATAAATTTTCTCAATACTTATAATAAAATAATATAGATGTTATAACTCAAATAGCATGTGCATTCATATTTAATAAAGCAATATATACGAAAAAAAAATATATATATAACTGTATATATATATAAATGTATATATATATATATAAATTATATATATATATATATATATATATATATAAATGTGAGCATATAAAATGGAATTATTTACAGTTATTTTTTAAAAATATGAATAAAAATATTAATTAAAAGGTAATTATGAATGTATAAATATTATTATATAGTACACATTAATTAACATAAAAATTACTAAAAAATTAATTTTTTTTAAAATATTTTAATAATTAAAGAAATTAATTTTCTATGAATTTTTTTCATGTTATGAAAAGTTCCACTAATGTATATCTTATATTTTTATTGAAAGTAGAAAAAAAAAATATATGTATTTTTTTTTTTATGTATTTAAAATTTTCTTTTATAGTATTCTTCATGTGCTTTTTTTAAAATATCACGTTAAATATTATATTAAATTTATATATAAATATTAAAATACAAATAATTTACATATTTTTTAAAAACATTAAAGAAATATAGACTTAAATTTTTTGAATATAGAAAACAAAGATTACGAAATTATTGAAAATAGCTTGTTCATAATTTTAAATATTTTTAATTGCTTAAATAATTTATAAGCTATTATATGTTTAGGTTTTCTTAAAAACGTATATATATATATATATATATATATATATATATATATATATATATATATTTACTGTATTTCTTAATATATAAGCTATTTTTTATTTTTTTTTTAAATAAAATTAATAAATACACATTAATAAAAATTTGAAGCATATTTTATGCATGCAATAATATTATTTACTAAACTAATATATTAAATACTATTTTTACTCTTATTAATGAAATAATACTTACATAAACTTACAAAAACAGGTGTATTTTTGAAGTAATTATTAAATATTTATATGCCTTCTTATCTAAATATTATAAATTTATAAAAAATCCGTACATATATTATTAACAAGATGCCATAATTAAACATTTTTGTACTTCAAATAAGGATTATGTAAATTATATTTTTTTTTTACATATATTTATGATATTTAATATATATATATATATTAACTATTACGTCTAAAAATATATATATAATTATTATTATAATAATGAAATTAATTAATATAAAATTAAATACGTTAATTTTACGTAATAAAAATTATTGTAGAAATGCATTTTGTAAAAATGTATCTCATAAAAAGAAAAAAAAAAATTAAGTTAACTTCTTCTATTAATACAATCGAAAAATAAAAAACATATAGTAAAATTCATATTTACGAAACTCTTCTTTATATAGAATGTAAAAAATATATAACATTTATATAAAAATTTTTTTTAATTAAATGAGGAAATGTGAAGATTTTTGAAAAATTTGAAATATTTTTCCTTTATTATTCAACTTTCTACAATTTTTGATGTTCCATAACAACAATTTAAGAGTCTATATAATTAAAATTTTTTTACTTTTCTTCTTTTTTTTTTTTTTTCTTTTAATTTTTTTTTATTAATTCTATAATTCATTTACAGTTTTTCCTAAGTGTTGAATAGTTTAATAAAAATATATAATTTATTTTTCCAAATCTTAATTTATAAAAGTAATTACCTTAAAATAAGGGAGCATATTTTGAGTTTTATTAAATTTTTAAATAACATATATTTAAAAAATTTTCTTTTCACTTTTCTGTTTAACCATATTGGCACATTATAAACAAAAAAAAAAGGGAATTTATAATAAACATTTAAGTATATTTTTAAACTCTAATTATATATATATATAAGTATTTTTAATCTAAAATGTAAAAATAATAATAATACATAAATTGGACAGATTTTTTTGTTTTGTTATAATAGATATATATAAAAGGTAGAATAAAAAGAAACTAAAATTTTTATATTCATTTTAAATTAACATAAAATAAGATATACATTTTTCGTCATTCTTTTTTTTCTCTAATTTTTTATGTGTATTAAAATTAATCTGAATTATGAAAAAGTCTTGTTGAAGTCACCTAGTATAATTAATATTTGCAATATTCACAAATGAAAAATTTTATGCTAATTATATAAAAATGCAATAAAACAAATAATAAAATAGTTTCTAATATTTTACATTTTTTATGGCTTTTAAAATATCTGAAAATTTTTAGAGAAATGCTTAATTGCACATACATGCATATTTATTTTTTTTTTTTTTATGCCTAGAAGAGATCTCTTATTTTTTCTTTTTTTTTTTTTTTTTTGTTTATGTTTTCTTAAAAAGCAAGAATAATTAATTATCTTATAAAATTATTTAACAAAAAATATAGAATCAAAAAAACCCAAAATTTATTTAAAAAGTGCTAGAGTACAAAATATAATATAGGTGTAAAGTCAGAATGAGAAAAGATAAAGTATATTAAAATATAATAATAACAATAATATTAGAAGAAATTTGTAAATAATAGGTAATAAAAGTATTATACATTTATTAAATTATAATTTATATTTATATAAATAAAAATGATATTCAAATTTTAAGCTTCATCAAAATTGTAGAAGAGTTATTTAAAAAAAAAAAAAAAATGTATGTAACCGAAAAATTGAAAAAAACGCAATTTAAATTTAATGTTACTCTTTTTTTTTTTTTTTTTTTATTTTCTTTTTAATATATTTAGGTTAAAATATTTTAATTAATTTATTAAATTTTAAAATATTATAATATTAAAATATTTTATATATATTTTTTATTTATATTAAAGATTTTAAGCTTCTTATATAAGAAACATATATTTTCTTTGTGTAAATAAGTAACTTACAAATGAACAAGCGAATAATCCAAGTAAAAAAATATACATTTCGTATATACTTATTTATAAATAAATTTCCTTGAAATATATTAAATTATTTTTTATTTATTTTTATTATTTTTTTTTTTTTTTTTTTTGATTATTGAAGATAATATAAAAATAGTTTATTGTGTGTAAAAATACTGTATTTTCGAAACTTATCTAAAGATTAATTTACAAAAAATAAATTAAAATAAAAGTTTAAACACATTTGAAAATATTGGAATCTATATATATATATATATATATGGTTAGATTTTAAAATGATTTGTTTTAATATTATTAGTACACTTGTATTATTATTATTATTATTATATTTATTTTTTACAATATATATTTCTATTTCTTAAAAGTAAATTTTTATTAAAAATTAAATTTGTAATATTAAAATATTTGTCTACTACGTGATTTTTTTTTTTCTAATATATATATATATATATATATTTATGTATTTAAAAAAAAAAAAAAATGAGAATGTTAAAAAATATTAAAATAATAAGCTATAGTGCGTAATTATAATAATAAAGTTTTCTATCAAAGAGGTGCACATTTTCTTAAATAGTGATTCCTAAAAACTAATACTTTAATAAGTATTCCTAAAAAAATATATATTTTTTCGAAAAATATTTTCTATGGAAATTTATTTTTGCAAATTGAATTTATAAGAAAAAAAGAGCTATCGGATAAAATATTTCATTTAATATATTTTTTAGCTTTCTATTTATTTTAAAATATTTTTAAATTAAAAATATTTTTTATTATATACAGAAGCAAATGTGTATGATAACAAAATTAACTAAAATCAAACACTAAAAAATTAAAGGAAAAGATATAAGAAAAAAAGAAAAAATATTAAGAATATATTGTTACAATATAAATTTTACTTAAAAAAAAATGTTAAATAATAATATATGAATTTCATATTTAAAAAAAAAAAAAAAAAAAAAAAAAAAAAATGATGACAAAAAAATATCAAAATATTCAAATGAATGATAACGAAATACTAAGTCCTACTAAAAAAGGCATAAAGTTAGATGTAAGTAAGTTAAATATCTTAAATTTTAATAATATTTCAAAAAATGAAGAAAAAAAAAAAAATGAAAATTATATAATTGATTATAATAAAATAAAAAATAGTACACAAGAATTTTATATAGAAATAAATCAAAAAGACGAAATAACAAATAATAGTGCTATAATAAAAAAAGCAAAATATAATTTTGATAAATCGTCATCTTCCGCTTCCTCTTCATCGACATTATATTCATATTCTTCTGAAAGTAATTCATTGATTAATGACAATAATAAAACAAATAAAGAAAAAAATAAAATAAAAATAAATAGTGATAATATCAGTGAAAATATGAAAAAAAAACAAAAAAAACAAATTTTACATCGATATAATTTAAAAAAAAAAAAAAGTGAAGAAGAAACAAAAAAATTCTCAGAAAAAAAAATAAATAATATAAGTGAAATAAAACATGATAAGCATAATTTTAACTTACTGAAATGTGATACAAAAAATAAAAATAACGATGACAAAAATATAAAAATATTAAAAAATGAAAATGATAAAGAATTAATTAAAAAAAACAATTCAAAATTGCTAATGAAAAGAAATAATAAATACATTTCAAAAGATGGAGATACAAATGAAAATATCAAAAAAAAGAAAAGAAAAGAAATGCATGATACAAATATAAATGAAGAAAATATAAATTCGAAGCAAAAAGGAAAAAATTATATTGAAAGTAATAAAAATATACTAAATTTAATAAAAAGTAATACTATTAATCTGGTTAAGGAAAATTACTGCGAGTATGAAGACGGAATAATATACGAAAGTATATTGATAAATGGTGTAAAATATTCCATAAATGATAATGTTATGATATATTATTCACTCAATAATAGTAATGATGAAAACGTTTATACAATAAAAAAAGGGAAAATATCAGGATTTTATAAGAATTTAAATAGTACTAATGTAGAAGTAGAAATTTGTTTATATTATGATAAAAACGATGAAATATATATAAAAGAATTAGAAAAAAAACAGAAATCAAGAAGATCAAAAGGAGATTTTATAGATTTTCTTGATGAAAAAAAAAGAGATTTTTACTTATTAGGAAATGTGGAATTTAAAATATTAGATGCTAAATTAATTTTGAAAAAAATATATGTATATAATGAAAAGAAACTATTTGAAGAAGATATTACTTTAATTAAAGGAAAAGAAAAATTTTTATGTACACATTATTTAAAAGAAAGAGAAGATAAAATATGTGAAATACAAAATGAAGATCATTGGGACAATTTAGTATTAGGTTCCAGTGATTTATATTATTATTTTTCTAATAATAAAAAAAATAACAAAAGCAAATCCTTGAAATTAATAATAGAAAAATTAAAAATAAATGAAGAAATGGATAATGGAAAAAAAGAAGGGACAAATAATAATTTTCATAATTTAGGAAAAACAAGTACTACAACAAATGCTAAAAGTAAAAACGTAAATTATAAGGCAAATAAATCGAAAACATCAACAAACAAAGAAAATGTAAATTTAAAAAATTTTGAAGATTTTAAAGATATATCATTTAAGAATATGCTAAAACAGGATCAAGAAAATTATTATGTTAATTTATTAAGTAATATAAAGGACCCTACTGATAAGGCAATCAGAATGATGCAGTTAGATGTAGTTCCTAAATATTTGCCATGTAGAGAAAAAGAGATAAAAGAAGTTCATGGATTTTTAGAATCAGGTATAAAACAATCGGGTAGTAATCAAATTTTGTATATAAGTGGTATGCCAGGAACTGGAAAAACGGCTACTGTATATAGTGTAATTCAATTATTACAAAATAAAAGTAAACAAAAATTATTACCACAATTTAACGTTTTTGAAATAAATGGAATGAATGTTGTTCATCCTAATGCAGCATATCAAGTTTTTTATAAACAATTATTTAATAAAAAACCACCAAATGCTTTAAATTCCTTCAAAATTATTGACAGATTATTTAATAAAAGTCAAAAAGATAATAGAAATGTATCTGTTCTAATAATTGATGAAATTGATTATTTAATTACAAAAACACAAAAAGTTCTTTTTACTTTTTTCGATTGGCCAACTAAAGTAAATAGTAAACTAGTATTAATTGCTATATCAAATACAATGGATTTACCAGACAGATTAATACCAAGATGTAGATCTCGTTTAGCTTTTGGTCGTTTAGTATTTAGTCCATATAAAGGAGATGAAATAGAAAAAATAATTAAAGAAAGATTAGAAAATTGTAAAGAAATAATTGATCATACAGCTATCCAATTATGTGCTAGAAAAGTAGCAAATGTATCAGGAGATATAAGAAAGGCATTACAAATTTGTAGAAAAGCATTTGAAAATAAAAGAGGACAAAAAATAGTTCCAAGAGATATTACTGAAGCAACTAACCAACTTTTTGATTCTCCTCTAACAAATGCTATTAATTATTTACCATGGGCATTTAAAATATTTCTTACTTGTATTATAATCGAATTAAGAATACTTAATGAATTTATTATTCCTTTTAAAAAAGTCGTTAATAGATATAAAACAATAATAGCAACTAGTGGAAGATATATTGGTATGTGTAGTGATCATGAACTTTTTAAAATTATGCTCGATAAGTTGGTAAAAATGGGTATTCTTTTAATTAGACCTTATATACCTCTAGAAACCTTATCAAATAGAAAAACAAAAGAAGCTCTATTAGGTTTTAATGAATCTTCAAAAAAAGGTGAATATAGAAGTGGTAAAACACAAGTTAGTGCAGATATTGATAAAGAATCAGGTGATATGGGGCTAGAAGTTAACGTTGAGACTCAATTAATAGTTACGGCATTGATGAAAGACCCAGAATGTTCAAAAAAATTGAATTTTTACTAAAAAATTTAAATATATATATGTATTTGTTTTTTCTTTTTTTTTTTTTGAAAATATATGAAAATCAGGTATTTATTTTTAAAATTTTAAATATATATATGGTTACATATATTTTTACTTTATTTTTTTTTTTTTCTTTTTTTTCATTAAAATTTTTTTTTAGTTACTTTATTATATTTTTATTAATGTAAATAATAATATTAATTTTTATTTGTATCCATTAAGAAAAATAAAAAAAAAAAAAAAAAA
>NW_021628251.1:1907587-1916862 GCF_900005855.1 Plasmodium gallinaceum | reverse complement strand
CCATTAAGAAAAATAAAAAAAAAAAAAAAAAACAAAAAAAGTTATCAAATATTTGAAAATAATAACATTAGAAAATTTTTTTTTTTTTTATTTTCTTTTTTAAAACCAAATGTAACATTAAAAATAATAAATAAAGATTACATAAAAAAACATTATTAAAATTTTCTTTTAAGTATATTAAATTTTAAATGTACAACAAATAATGTTTATACCCTATTTTTCAATCAAATTTTTGGAAAAAAAAGATGCAAATTGAAAAAAAATTTACTTAATTTATCTATATATATTTAAATATAAAATATACTTCTTATATATACATATATATTTATTTATTTATTTATAAATTCAAAAACTTTACTTCTTTCTTTGATTTTTCCTTTTTTTTACATAATCAACTATTGTTTTTACAGATGATGAGAATTCATTTTCATCTGATTCATCATCACTACTTTCTAATATTCTCTTTTTTCTAACCTAAAAAAAAAATTAATATTAACCTTTTTTTCTATACATAATATTAAAAATTGCATATTCATAATGTTTTAAAAGGTCGAATTAAATTTTAAAATAATATTTTCTATATTAAAAAATTAATGCAATTATTATGTATCTATTTTCTTATCTTTAAAATATTCTTACATTTAAATTAGTTAATACATTTTTATTATTTACTTTTTTAAAATTTACGTATTTTTTATTTTTATCATTAATTTTTTTTTGAAAGATAATATTTTTAATGTTGTCTATTCCTTTTTTAATTTCATTTTTATCATCATGGTTGTTATTCAAATTTTTTGTTTCAAAATTTTTTATATCATTCTTCTTTTTTCTAAATTTTAAATTGTTAAATGATTCTTTCTCTTCATCTATATTATTTTCTTCAATAAATATATCATATTTTTCACATTCTTTATAATTAATATCTATTTTCTTAATCAGCTCATTAATATCACTACCTTCTACATATTCAATGTTCATTTTTAAGATTATAAAGAAATATTTAAAAATGTTTAACGGTCAAAAAAAGTAGTAATTTTATAAAAAATTTATTATTTTTACATTGTTTAAAAAAAAAAAAAGATAAATAATACCTGTTCACATAAATATATTAAATTTTTATTATAATTATTTTTTTTTTTTTTTTTAACTTTTTTTTTTTTTTTTTTTTTTTTTTTTTTTTTTTCTTTTACTATTATCATTTTTCTCTTTATTTTCATTTTTGTAACTTTTTATATTAATTTTTTTTTTTTTTTTTTTATTTTTTTTTTTTGCAATTGCCCTTATATTTTTTTAAATGATTTTTTTCATTAACACTTATTTTAAAAAATAATAGTATCTTGTATAAAATTTTTAGTACTATTATATTTATTTTTTCTTTTTTTAAATACATTTATTTTATTATACTATTTTCATTTCATTATTTTATTATTATTTTTATTGTTTTTTTTTTTTGTTTATATGATTAATATATATTTATTAATTTATATAAGTTAAATATTATTTAAGATGGTTTTATTAAGCAACAATTTATTCATTGACGAATTAAAAAAATTGTGTGGAGAAGTAGAAGGAAAAAAAAAAACTTCAATATGGATAACTATGAAAAAAGGTATATATTTTATTAAAAAGAAAAATAAGGAACTTTTTTATTTTTAAAACTTGTATTATTTATATGAAAATATCAATTGCATTATTGATTGTATTTTCACTTTTTATTATTTTACAAAATTTAATGTTTTTTTTTTTTTTTTTTATGAAGTGAAAAGAAGTGATGTAAAAAATATTGGACATAAAAAAGATACTAATGAAAAAAAAAATAAAAAAATAAATAAAGATGATAATAAATGCAGTAAGAAATATATGTGTTTAATTAGAGCAACAGATGGTAAGAAAAAAAAAATTTCTACACACGTTTATGATAATGTAATTAATTTTTCTCAAGAAATTAATAATATTATAAAATTTTAAATATATTTAAAAAAATACTAAAAAGAAATATTTAATTTTTCAAACTTAGTTTTTTTTTTTTTTTTTTTATATTTATTAACCTTTTTAAGAATATGAAAAACAAAAAAAAAAAAAATAAAAATAAATAAATAAATAAAAATGCAACATAACAAAAAATGTTTCCATTAGCATTAAAAAAAAGAATAGAAAAAAATCAAATAGAAGTATGAATATAGCAAAAAATATATATAAATTATGTTATGAAATAATTTTTATATTGAAACAAAAAAAAAAAAAAAAGTGTTAAAACAAAATTATATATATAAAAGTTGGAAAAAAGAATAAAAAATAAACTGTTAAAAAAGTATTAAAATGTTTTATAAAAAAATAAAAAATTATACTTAATTCTCATACTATATAATTTATTTAAGTAAAATTTTTTTTATTTCTATATGACCAAATCGTTTTTAATTCATTCTATATGTTTCCTTTTATACATTTGGTTTATTTCTTACTTGTTTTTTTTTTTTTTTTTTTTTTAAATATATTAAAAGTTAATTATTACAAATCTTAATTATTAAAATAAACATTAGCATTTTCTTGATCTCTTATGAAATCATTTAATAATCTAAACGTTTTTTGCGATTTTCTAATATATTCATATAATTTAAAAGTCAATATTTTTGTTATCTTTTGTTTCTGTGAATTAGTTAATTTTATGCTATTCATAAAATTTAGAAAACTAAGAATATGTTCATCTTGATTTTCAATAGCATTTTTATAAACTTCAGGCAAAAACAAACAAACATATTTATCATTTGTAATTTTATTTACATAATTACTAAAGTTATATTTTAAATTATTGTTCTCAGAATTATTTTTGCATTCATTAAAGTTATAATTTATATTTTCATTAGAGTTACACTTACTTTCATTTAAGTTATCACTCATGTTTTTTTTTTTACAATATAAATCATTATCTGAAAATTCAACTAAGAAGAAATTAGAAGGGTTCAATAAATAATAAACATAATCAGTAAATGAACTAGCGAGATTATTATGTTCATGTGTTTTATTAGAAATATTTAGTTTTTTATTATCATTTAAATGATAATTATTATTATTACTGGTAATAATTTCTCTACTTAACAACTTATTTTCATCATATGTGTTCATAAAATTGTTATTAGAAGTTTTAAGTGTATTAGTTAAATTTAAAGAAGAATGACATAAATTCGTTTTGCATTTTAGTGGAAATGCAAAAAGTTCACAATTTTTTTCATTAAAAACTATTTTTGATTTCTCTAAGCATTTTTTTTGATTAGAATTTAAAATATTATAAGGTGCTAATTGAATATTTCTAGTATCACCAAATATAATTATATTTGTCTCTGTATACGCATAAATATTTGTATCAACAGCATTTTCAATTTTCAAACATCTTGTAACTAAATGAATATCAATATTACTTGAGTTAAATAAAGTGGTAATCATTTCTACTGATAAACATATTATATAACAATCTATGCAAAAATTTATTTTTAAATATTCTACTGTTGATATAATGAATATGTTGCATTCTTTACAATTAATTATATTAACAATATTTTTATCATTATTTATATATAAGGTTTTTCCTTGTAAATTTTTAATTTCATATATGTCATTATTTATTTTTTCAATCCCATAATTTAAAATATCGTTTTCATAAATATCAGAAGAATAACACATATTCATCATACCTACATTATAATTTGATTCATTTATACACAAACTATCTAATAACCAATTTAAAATATTTTTCGTTTTATATAAAATTTGATACTCATTATTTAATAAAAATTTTTCATGAACATTTTTATTATCATTAGTATCAATTATAAAATCTAATAGAAAGAAATGATAATTTTTAAAATATAATGGCATATCTGATAAAGTACTATTTGAAATATCAGTAGATGATAAAAATGCAATTAAGTAAGTTTTTAAAAAATTTTTGTAATTTTTTCCACAAAAATTAAAAAAATCTGATAAATTCTGTCTATACAAAGAATTATTTAAATTATTTAAATTTTTTAAAGAGGAATTACTACTATTACTAACTGATCTAGGGGAATCCATATAATTAGGCCAACAATCCTCACTTAAACTTTTATCATATTTTTTTTTTACATTATCTATTTTAAGAAATTGCAATATTATAAAAAATATTACTAACTCTATACATATATTTTCATTTAACCATCCATCATTCCACACACTAAAATAATTATCATTTCTCTTTATAGAATCTATATCTTTTTTATTTTCATTATTGCTCATTTTATTATGATCCATGATATTTTTATCTTCGTTATCTTTTATGTTATATTTGTCATATTTGTTAAGTAACTCCTTTTTCTCACCATCTGTGCATTTCTTTTCTTTTTTTTTATTATTTGTTTTGTAAATGTGTAACTCTTCAAATGATGTGTTAAATATTGTGTTTTGCTTATTTAAATTATTTTTTTTTCTCACACATTGTAATGTTATACTTAATAAAATCCACAAAGATTTACAAATATTTGTACTAAAAACATTAAATAATATATTATCCTGATTATTTACTAATTCATTATAAGCTAACCAATCGTTTAAGCAAATATATATTTCTTCATTTAAGTTTTTTTCATAATTATTATTTTGTTTTCTTTTTTTAAAATATTCATAAAAATTTCTTAAATAAGTTAATAATGAGCCTTCTTCTAGTTTGCTTGTTGTATATATGATCGTATGATCAAATATTTCTTTTCTTATAAATAAGCTTTTTTCTTTTCTTTTTACATTTAAATTTGTTCTTACAAAATCATATGAATTATTGCTTTTATTTGAAGAATTTTCATCTTTATTCTCATAAATATTCTTATATAATTCATTACTTTGTCTAATTTTTTTCATTTGTACTTTATATATATAATGCTTTTTATCTTAAAGTTAATTTTAAACTTGAATATTTTATTAATTTCACTTTTTTTTTTTTTTTTTTTTTTTTTTTTTTTTTTTCTCTTCTAATTCTATTTATATTATTATATATATTCACTCATTTATATAAATTTATAAATACATTATTATTTTTTGTTTTCTTTAATACATTTAAAGGTATTTTAAACGTTTCACAGGTTAAAAATATTATAAAAAATTTTTTATTATATTATTTTCATAACATTTATAAATTTATGTATTTTTCTTAATTTCAATATATGCTAAAATAAACAGAAAAAAAAAATTGTAATTTACATTTACATAATATATATATATATATATTATTTTGTTCTATTATATTACCTCCTAAATCATATAAATTAAAAATAGAAATTTTTTTTTTTTTTTCTTTATTAAATATATAAAACTATATATTACGAACACACTAGTAGATTTATAATTATCCTATTCATTCTTTTTCTTTTTCTTTTCCTTCTTTATCTTCTTATTTATCTTCTTATTTATCTTCTTTTTTTTTCTTTTTTTTTCTTATTTATTTCATCTATTTTCTTGAAAAATGTTTTAAATTATATTTAAAATTTTTATTTTTAAGTTTAACTTCTTGAAGTTTTACATTTTTATTTTTATACATATTTTTTTTTAATTTCCTTTATTTTCTTTTTTACTTAAATTTTAAGAAATTGTATTATATGTATTGTCATTTAAATATTAGAAATATTTTTCATTTAAATAAATAAAAAAATCTTTAATATTAATAAATAATTTAGTTTATTTTTCTATCTACTTATTTATTTATCTATTTTAAAATATTTTTTTTTTTTTTTTTTATATACATATGTATATTTTGTAAAATTATTATTTTGTTGAATATAATAATGTTAATTTTTTTTTATATATATATTTTTAATTAGTAAAACTTAAAAAATATTTTTTTATGTTTTATGTTTAAATAAAATGAAATATTATTATTATGTGAATTTATAGTTTTACTGTTTTTTTTTTTTTTTTTTTTTTTTTTTTTTAAAATTTTTGTATTTCTTTAAAATATGCCTTTTCTATTTTTTATTTTGTATTATTTTTTACATATTTATTTTATAACTATTTTCTAAGAGTTTTTTTTTTTTTTTTTTTTTTAAAATGAATCTAATTTCCAATACAAATAGTGAATTAAACAAATGTTATATTAAATTGAAGGAAGAAGAAGGATTTAAAACAAAAACAAAATTTAATGTTTTAATTTTTTGTTATGTTTGTTTTTTTGTTTATACTTGGTATATAAGTATAATATGTTTGTATCCAATTAAATTTAATGATTTATATTTTATTTTTCATTTTCTTTTTCAAGGAATTGGTGCAGTAATTCTAGGTTTATTTTCAGATATATATGGAAGAAAAAAATGTCTTAACATTTCATTTTCTATCTTATTTATTATATTTTTAATAACTTTTATTACTGTAAAACCATCTTTCTTCTTATTTTATGAAAATTCTAAAACTCTTTTTAGAAGTGAAAATTTTTTTAATCTAAATATTTATCCTGATACTAACACAGAAAACTATCGAAATACTTATAAATACATAAATAATTATAATGAATCAATTCAAAAGTTAGAAGATGATAAAGATGTGATTCATAAAGAAAATTCTCATAAAATTTTTAGAAAAAATAATACTAATCAATTAGAAAATTTTATTTTTAATAACAATGATAAATTGAGAAAAAAAAATGCTAATAAAAAAGTAATTTCAAATAGTTATATTAAAATAGATGAAAATGAATCAGAAAAAATAAATGTTATAGACAAAATTCATTATAAAAAAGATGACCTTTCTCTTGATACTAATGATAATTTTGTAATTGAAGACGATAAAAATAATAATAAAGATATAAATAATGATCACAACAAAAATAATACGTACATTTATGATATAAATAATGATAAATCTATTTATGTCCCTTCTTCGAATTATGATAATTTAAATAAATACCTAGAAGATTACATATTTAATGAAAAATATATAAATCATAAAAATAATAATTATAATGGAAAAAAAAAAACAGATAATCCTTATAATAAATTAAATAATAATTTATACAAAAATATAAAAAAAAATAAGATAAGGGATAATTTTAAAGAATTGAATCGTGATTTAACAAAAATCATTATTAGAAGTTTAAATAAAAGAAGTACTCAAAATTTTAGGAATAAATTTTTTAAAAATCTAATTAAGGAATGTATAAAAGAACATTCAAATAAAAGTTTTATTAGATTACAAGATGATATAATTGGGGAGAATAAAATGTTTAATATAATTAAAAAAAAACTTAATGAAACATCTAACAATACAAGTAAAATAAACCAAAATTTAACAGATATAATAAACGATGATGTTACAAACATAATAAATATATGTGTAAATGAAATATTATCAATTGCAAATAAGATGAATAAATTTAATTATAATAATGAAGAAGAGAAAAATCTTTTTATAAAAAATAAAAAAATTAATGATGATAAAAAAAATGAAAAAAATAATGAGGAAAAGAATGGGATTAATTTTAAAAGTGGATTTAAAAATACGAAAAATGAGGATTTTTTTTTATTAATATCACGAATAATTTTTTATATTTTAACTTGTTTAAGTGGTTTTTTTATTAAGGGAGTTAATAACATTTTATGTATCATAATAACAGAAAACATCAAACCTAATTACAAGACTAGAGCAGTATGTCTTATTTTTATCATTGAAAATTTTTCTTTAATTATGATTCGTTTAATATTTTTTTTCAACGAAGGCAAAAATCTATATTTTTCATTTAAATTAAATTTACTCCTTTTAGCTGTATTAAATATAATTATAATCTATATATTAAATATTTATTTTTCGAATTTTAATACGAACTTCATAAAAATGCAAATAAAAACACTTAAAAAAATGTGCCAGAATCATAATCAAGCTTTACTAAGCTCTTTTAATAATGATAATGAAAATATAATGCACAAAGAAAATTTAAATAATGAAAAAAATTCAAAAAAAATTAATAAAAATAACATTTGTAATTTAAAAAATAAAAACTACTATTCTAATAATAATTTTACTGAGAGACTTTTAAATACGCCTAATATCTATAGATTAAATAATGACGATAGTAAAAATATCTTAATAGATAAATTTGACGAGAATTATAATTTTGATAATTTAAAGAGTGACGTAATTTTAAGTAACTTAATGAAAGAAGAAAATTACAGCACTGATAAAATAAGTAGAAATAATTATCTAAATAGTCTAAGTGAAAGTATTAAAATAAATGATAAAAAAAAAAAAGATGATATGCACGATATAAATAAAATATTTATAGATATGAACTATAATAACATATCAGATAAAAACAATTTTAAAAAAAGAGATGATCACCTTTTAAGTGACAAAATAAATGTAAATAAAAATATTTTAGAATATACAAAAAATTTAAAAAAAAATGAAACATTTAAAATATATATGAAATGGATTTCTTATTATTTTGATATTCACAAATATTTAATTGTAGCATTATGTTTATTATTTTTCCTTTTTAATTTCTTATATATAAGCTTTTTTATAATTTACAATTTATTTATTTATGATATAAAAAATATATCAAATTTTTATAAATTGAATAATTCGTTTATAATTGTGAATTTGGTAATTTTAATTTTTTATTTTTATTTATATTTTAAATTAAATCGTATTATATTAAAAATATTAAATTTATTTGGATATCTACTGATTACATTTGTATCTTTTGGACTTATATTGTTTTTATTTTCTACATCTTATTTTCATTTTTCTTTATGTGATAATACTTACATTATATATATTGTAATATTTTATTCATTTCTGTTTATACCTAATGTGTCTTTATTTTTATTTTCTATTAATTCTTTTCATACAATATGTAAGGGAGTCTTAATAGGTATTTTTGTTTTCTTTGGTAATTTAGGATTTATTACATATTCATTAATCAAATTTTTTATAACTTTGAAATATTTTACATTCGTTAATTTAATTTTTTCATGTTTAATTTGCATATTATCATCTATAATTATGATTTTGTTTATTCCTCAAATAAATACATCTATTGATCATAATTTAATGGATAAAATTTATTTTAATCATTTTTTAACATATATTTATAATAAAAAAAAAGTTTCCCCTCTTTTTAGAACTATTTCCATTTCTTATGAAGTTCATAATAATTAATTACATTTTTTTTTATTAATTATTTAAATTATTCTTAGATACCTTTAAAAATTTTCTCAAATTTTACATTTTTTTATTTCTTTTTTTTTTTTTTTTTTTTTTTT
>NW_021628251.1:1898866-1906587 GCF_900005855.1 Plasmodium gallinaceum | reverse complement strand
AAATTTTTTATTTTTTTTTTTTTTTTTTTTTTTTTTTTTTTTTTTTTAATATAAATGTATAGATATTATAATATAGTTTTTATTTAATTGTGTTTTCTATAAATACAATATATTGTAACATTATATATATATATGCCATTTTTTTAAAAATCTATATTAATATATTCTTAAGTAAATTGTACTTTTTTGTTTTAATATATTTTCTATTAATTTATGAATTTTTAATATATTTTTATAAAATTACTTCTTTTTATTCCTTTTTTCTTTTAAATAATATAATACATTTTAAAAATATTAAATAAGTATTTTTTTCAATATATAAATATTTTAGAATATATAAATTGATTTAATAATTTTGTTAATGTTTCAATTTCTTTGTTTTTATTTAGGATAAAAAATGTCTATATTAATATAAAAAAAAAAAAAAAAAATAATAAAATATATTTTACTATATAATTATGTTTAAAAAAAAAATTTTATTAATCTATTCACACTCTTCTTAAAGTAATATTAAGTAATTTTATTGTCTTATTTTATAGTTTTATTTTATTTTTTTAATAATAAACTTAAATTCACAAAAATATTATTTTCTTATACAAAAATTCAACTAATAAGAAAAAAAAAAAAAAAAAAAATTTTCTAAATACATGGTCTTCCTTTTTTAATTATTAAAAATTTGAAATTTATCATTGTTAATATATGCTTTTAAAATTTTCCCAGAAGCTGATCTAAAAATTCTGTCAAATATTGATAAATATATTTCATCACATAATTTCAAATTAACTACTGATATAAGAATATTTTCAGCTTTATTATTTATAGCTAATGTTTCTGCTTTTCTTAAAAATAAAAAAAAATTTTTTGTTACATATTTTATTTGTTCTTCCTTAGGTAAATTATCATAATATATATTTATATATTTTAAAAAATTATTTTGATAATCAATAAAAGAGTTTCCTATATCTAAAAATATGCATTTATTCAATTGAATATTTGACAAATTATTGTTCACATTATAATTTTCTATTTTTAAAATTATATCAATTAAATATGTCGAAACAAAAGGACTATAATGAGTTATTAAAAGGCCAGGACTAACCTCATTTTTTTCAAGATTTGTATCTTCAGTTTTTTGTAAAAAATTTGTATGTCTTTGATTATTTGTGTTTTCATTTTTTATATCATTATTTTTATCAATTATTTTAAAATTAGGGTTGTTCTGACTTTTACTTTCTTTTTGAAATATATCAAGATCTTCAAATTTTATTTTCTTATACAAGTCAACTTCAATATTTTCTAAAAGTTTGTTACTTTTCAGAACTTCTTCAATATCGTTTTTAGTATATTTACCTCTTCTGTATATTATAATTTTGTAATTGTATAATCTTTTATATTTTAAAATTTGTTGAAGTATATAATCTGGTATCTTTTTATCACTCTCAATATTTTCAAATATACTTTTTAATTTCATGTACATTTCTTTATTTGAATCAGAGTTATTGGAGTTTGTTAATTGGCACAAAACTTTCAGTTCCTCTTTATACTCATTATCATATTCATCATCTGTTGTAATTTCATCCTCAGAATAATTATGATCATGTTCATCATTTTTTTTAAAATTAAGGTCATCAGAGATAGTATTGCACAAAATATTTTTTTCTTGTATATCATTTATTTCATTATCAATATTCTTATGAATTTTTTCTGAGTTTACGTTTTTTTTTTTTTTAAATTTTGTAATTTTTATAACAGTTGATTCTATCCCAACATCACATTGTCCATCGTCAAAAATTAGTATATTCTCATTTTTAAATTCCTCAAAAACATGAAGAGACGTAGTTGGACTAATATGTTGAAATTTATTTGCTGATGGAGCAGCAATAGGAGTTTCACAGATTTTTATAATTTCCCTTGCAATCAGGTTGTTAGGTAACCTTACAGCGCAAAATTTTGTATGAGCTGTTAATATTAATGGAACATTTTTTTTTGCTTTGGCTATAATTGATAATGGTCCTGGCCAAAATTTTTTATTCAATATATAAATAATATATTTTTCAAAAATATTAACATGATATAATTGTTCAAAAGCTTGTGATATATCACATACATGGGATATAATTGGATCACTTACTGGCCTATTTTTCATTTTAAAAATATTTTTTAAAGAATCCTCATTTAATGAATTACCTCCTAAACCATATACTGTTTCTGTTGGAAACCCAATAAGATGATTTTTATCTATATGTTGTTTCAGTTTCTTTTTAATATCATCATTATTTAACAAATCTAATCCTTCTATTATTTTTGCCATTTTATAATCATTATCATTATATTAAAGTGATTTTAATTAATATTAATCTCAAATGTTTTTAGCATAAAAAAAAAAAAAAAAAAAAATTAAATAATTAGAACAATATTCGAATTATTGAGCATAGATACATCTACATTGAATATTTTTAAAAAATTATTTTCTACTTAATAATTATATCTAATTTATTAAATCATTTCAAAAAAATCAGAGGCTTTACTCTATAAATTAATAATTTTATATTTTTTTTTTTTTTAAAGATTTAATCTCCATTATGCAATTTTAATTTAAAAAAAATATATTTTATAATCTTCTTTTTTACAAAATTAAAGTATATTTAATGAAATTATTAAATTAGTTTTATTAAATATTTAAATATATTAAGAATAATTTATTCCACAGAAGTAAATATATAAATGGATATGCTTTTTAATAAAAAATTTCTTATCAAAAAAAAAAAAAAATAAAAAAAACAAACTATAAAATATATTTCATTACAATACAAAATTTTTTATTTTTAATTTCTTTCAAATATAGAAAAAAAAAAAAATGAATAAATGGTAATAATAGAAGACTGAACCATATATTAAGTATATTTAAAAAGAAAAGAGAAAAAATGCACTTTTAAAAACAAAATATAAATTAATTCATATTAAAATTAATAGCTTTTTGTTATTATGATAACAAATGAATATAAAAAAAACAAATAAAATAATAAATAATTAAAGTATAAAATGCATGAAGAAAAAAAAGTATCAAATAACTTAAAAGAAAAATCTTCCATACCATCAACTAGTGGTAGTTGGTATTATCCATCTAAAAATCAATTTTATAATACAACAAGAAAAAAAGGTTACAAAAAAAAAAAAAAAAAAAGTTTTTTTCTCTTTACCTATTTTTTTTTTTTATGAAAAATACATTAAGAAATATATGCATACATATTAAACATATTTTTCTTCTTTCTGAGTAAAAATTTTGATTTTAAAATATTGTATAGGTTATTCATTTTCTAGGGAAGAATTAGATATGGCCTTAAAAATTCACAATGCTGTTAATGAAGAAACATGGAAGAAAATTATGAAAAAAGAAGAAAAATATTTTGATTTATGTAAAGAACAAAAATTAGTAAGATTTGTAGGAAATCCTACAAAATTGTCATTTAAAGCATTTCTATTAACTTTACTTGGATACAACAAACCATTCGATAGACACGATTGGTATATAGATAGATGTGGAAAAACAATTAAGTAAAAAAAAAAAAATAAATAAAATAAAATAATCATAAAGATAATAATAAATATAAATTAAATTATAAAGTTATATATAACGAAATAAAATCATTTATTAATAAAGTTTAATAATTAAAAGTTCATGTACTTAATTTTTGCATAATTTTATAATAATTTTAATTTGTATATTTATTTTACTTTTTTTTTTTTTATCAAAGGTATATAATAGACTATTATGATGGAAAGAATGATAACAATTCACCAGTTTCAATTTATATTGATGTAAGACCACAATTAAACTATAAAAACGCGATAGACAATATTAAAGTTTTCTATTTAAAAATTTGCAAATTTATGTTTTACTAACATTCTGAAATTTTATATACAAACATATTATTTTTTATATTATTATTTCTAAAAGGGACAACAATAAAAAAAAGATATTTAAAAATATGTATACTGTTAAAAAACAAAAGTATAAGCTCTATATAATCAGAAATTTTATTATATAAAATATTTATTTAAAATTTTATTTTCTTTATAAATTTCATAAGGGTGAAATTTTAATATTAAACCCTATTGTTTTTTGAGTGAAAGACATACTATAATTAATTTTTATAACTTATTTTTTGAATCTTATCAAATTAAAACTTTATTATTTAAATAAAAAATACAGAAATTAATAATCTTTTATTACATTTTTTTTTTTAATTTAAAAATTATAATATTGCAATACAAGTTTTTATTACTCAATTTTTAAATTATATAATGAAATTTTTCAAAAAATTAACTTGAATAATTTCGTTCATAATTTAACAGATTTATAAAAGTGTAATACATATATTTTTATTAAAGAAAAAATAAACTTATTAAAATATATATATATATATATATATAAATATATATATGATAAAAGAATTAAAAAATTGTATATAATCTATTATAAATAAAATAACATATATTATCAACAATATATAAATATAAAAATTCAAGTGCCATGTTGAAGTGTTTTTTCATTTTACTCAATAAAAAAATTGAAGAAAAAAAGGTATTTAAGGTAAAATTACTGATATGTAAAATTATTAGGAAAAAAAAATATCCATATAAACTAAATATTTTAATAATTTCTTTTATTTTTTATTTTCATTTCTGCTTTTATCTTTGTTTCTTTGGGAATTAATTAATAAAAAAAAAAATTTCATACTATGCGTGTTTTTATTCAGAATAAATTTATAAACATATGTATGCATATATATATATGTATATATATATATATATACAGCTATTTTTTTTTTTTTTAAATATATTTTTTTTTTTTTTTTTTTTAATATATTTGGTTTTTTTTTTTTTTTTCTGAATATATTTTTTTTTTTTTTTTAATTAAGAATAATGAAATATTTTTAATTTTTTTTTTTTTTTCTACAATAAAAATAGGTAAATATGAAAATACATACAAATATATATAAGATAGTATACACACAGTATTTTAACATTATGATGTAAGTGGCTCTTCATTGCTTTTTGCTCCCTCTTCATCATCCTCTTCGTTATCATCATATTCATTAGTATCAACATTACTATTTTCATCATTATATGCACTATTATTACTTTCATAACTATTATAATTGCTATTATTTTCACTACTGCTATAACTACTATCAACATCACTAACGATACTATTACTTTCACTTTCAATAATAATCCCTAAATAATAATCAACAGCATATGGAATAATTCTTTCCTTAATAGTTAAGGCAACTTCATAATCTCCTTCTATAATCATTTCTAGTTGAGCTACTTCATGTTTACTTAGTTGTTTTATTACATTAGAGTTAGGAACTTTATGACTTGTAAAAAAATGAAAAAAGCTATCTCTATTAACTGTTTGCTGAACTGTTTTCACTTCTCTTGAATTTTTATTATGTTGCTTTTTTACTACATTTTTTTTTAAAATATTTTTATTATCATACCAATCAATAACAGTTGCTTCGGTATGTAACAAAACTGGCTCATTATCACAATCAACACATTTCATATGATATGTTTTTGTTAAAACAGTATTACTAAAAAATGGGTTTGGAGCAAAATGAAATGATAAAATAAATCCTTCTTTTTTTTCTTTATTCTTTTTTATATAATCACATCTTATATCATTTAAATAAACTAAAATCTCTTCATCATGATCTTCAATTACATGATTTACTGTATTATTATTTCTTAAAGCTCTTAACCAAAATTCAGGTAAATTGGGGGTTCCTATTTTTGCTTCCCCATTTCCTACTAAAGCTTCTCTTCTTTTGTCATAAATTGGATCATATAAGTCATGATATTTTTGCCTTAATAAAAATAATTCATATTCAAATTTAGATTCATAATCATAATATTCTTTTTGATATAGTTTCAATTTTTTTAATGTCTCCTTTTGTTCTTCTGTTAAATCAGTCATTTTTTCATCATCTTAAAAAAGAAAAAAAAGAAATCGAAAAATTATCAAAACATGTATTTACAAATTATTTGAAAATCCTAAAATTAGCAAGACATATATATATATGTGGATATTAATATTATATTATATCAACTTCAATAAATATTCAGATTATATATTCATAAAAAATAATCTTATTCTTTTAATTTATAAATATACATTAATGTACAAATATATTACTATAATGAATAATCATGATATATTTTTATTTTTTTTTTTTTTACCTATTTTTATGCTTTCTAAAAGTGAAGAAATTTCTTTTTCCTCTTCAGCTGGTATTGGCTAAAAAAAATTAATATATATATATATATATTATACAAATAAAAAGGAAATATACTATATATATATATGCAATAAATTTGGTGATTAAGATAAATTATTAAAAAATGTATATAATAAGAAAAAAAAAAAAAAAAAAAAAAAAAAAAAAAAAAAAAAAAAAAAAAAAAACATCAAATTAGATAAGATATCAAAAATTAAAAGAGAAAAAAAGCATATAAACATACAAATATAATAATTCCCAAAATAAAAAATGAAGAATAAAATCAAAATTTGGTACATAAAAGGTACAAAATTAAAAATTAATTACACATTTATTTTAAAAGTATAATAATGTATTAAGAATCATATGTATCTTGAATAAAATCACAAAATATATTTTTTAAAGATTCTTTAATTACTTGATTATTCTCAGTAGTTGCCATTTTGAAATGAATTACGTTATATTATTTACAATTACTTGTTAAATTGTTATGTTAATAAAAATACAAATATAAAAATATAATAAAAATAAATATAATACAATATATATTAAAAAATATAAAAAAAAGAATTATCAAAAAAAAAAAAAAAAAAAAGTAAAATAAAAATTGTAAGAAAATTAAAAATTTTAAAAGGTAAAACCCAGGAAATATAAAAAAAAAAAAAAAAAAAAAAAAAACGATATGAAGTATTTATAAAAATATATTCCTTAGATTTGTATTTACGTATATGTTTCAATAATTTTTTTTATATTATAAATATAAGCATATACAAATAATCATTAATACAAAATAAAATTATAATAATTTATAATTTTTAATATTATATGTATCTCTTTATTATTATTTATTTATTAATTTTTTTTTTTCTAGAATATTGTTACATTTGCATCAGTGTAAAAAAGTTAAACTTTTTTTTATTTATTAAATATAAAGAAAAAAAAAATTATTTATATACATTTCTTTATTCATTGCATATACGCATAAAATACAAAATATGTTAATATATTTCTTTTTTTTTTTCTGAGCTTTAAATATTTTTTCATTTAATTACGAATATATATATATATATATATATATGTATAATATATTTAAATATATATGTAAATGTATAAATTTTAAATATGAAAAATTAAGCTTTTTTTTTTTTTTATTAATTTAAAAATATATAACTTTTCCTGATATAAGTATTTTTTTTTTTTACTAGAAGTACAGAAATTTAAATTATTGAATGAGCAAATAAAAATACATGTAAGTTTAAATTTAATAATATTTAAGGTAACTTAAAGTTACTATTATTATTTATATTTTTTATATTTTATCTAAGCTGCTATAAATTAAAAGCACATTAATTCGTGTCCATATATTTTAATTTATTCACGGTATTTTAAATTGATTTTCAGCACGTAATTTTTTTTTTTTTTTTTTTTTTTTTTTTT
>NW_021628251.1:1863988-1897866 GCF_900005855.1 Plasmodium gallinaceum | reverse complement strand
ATTTTATTAAAAAAAAAAAAAAAAAAAAAAAGTATTTCACTAAAACTATTTTTTTATAACAGTTTTTCTGTACTTTTACATTTTTTGTTCTTCAAAGTCTTTCTTATTTGAAGTTAAAAGTATAATTTTTACTATTTTTATTTTTATTTTAGTTTTTTATTTTTGTTTTTGTTTTCTCATTTAATGAGTTAACTTGATAATAAGCTTCTCTTTTATATAAGTTTTTTATAATTTTCCATGTACACAAGGAAAAAATTGTCTAATATTAACCTTTCTTCTTTCATATATCACTTTTTTCATATTTTTCAAATTATATAAAATTGGTTATTAATAATTATAAATTTAGATTATTTATAAGAATAATTAAAAGGAAGTATGTATCTTTTATTTATTTCTTTTACCTATATTACTATATTCTATAGTATATTAAAAAATTATTAATTTGTTTGATTATTGTGAATTGGTAGAATAAAAAATAGGAATTTTTTTTTGAATTTATTATTTTCTTCATAAGTGAAAGATAACAAATAAGTTTTTTTTTCTATTTAATTCTAATGCAAGCTATAAAATTTTTTATTATAAATATTTTTTTTTTTTTTTTATATTTTTTCATTTTTAACTTAAATAGAACCTTAAAAAAAAAAAACTGAAATTTTAAAATTTATGTTAAAATGTATTATCACTATAATCTTTTTTTTTTTTCCTTTTTTACTAAATTTTCTTTTAAATAGACATAGAGAAGTACATTTATTATACCATTTTATACTCTTTAAAAATAAAATGTATAAAAGTATATAACAATTGTAGACCTATATATTCATATATCTTATTTTAATTTTATTTATTGTATGAATATAGTTTTATCTTTTGTTGTACATTTTAATTACTAAAGAAAATTTTTTGTTAAAAATATGCTTCATATATTCAATAAGAAAAAAAGAAAAAAGTAATTTTTTAAAAATTCTTTTATATTTAATAAAACAGTTATTTGTAATAATAGGAAAATAAAGACATTCATTAAAATTAAAGTAATAATCTTAAAAATAAACCTTTCTTTTATTCTTAAAGGTGATGAATTCTTAAAAATATATCTTCGAATTATTTATCTTCTTTCTTACCTTGCTTTTTTATATAATAAATGATTTTATATATTGCTGTTCATACAAAAAAACTAATTATCATTAATTTTTTTTCGATATTGGTAAGAAAAAATATATATATTTAAAATAAAATTTATAGCTTTAATTAGATGAAATAATTAATAATAATCATTTCTTTTAATGAATTTCTTGATAAAACATTAATTAAAATTAAACTTTGGAAAAAATACCATAAGAAAAGTATTTAATAATACGTAGTGTATTTTCAAAAGTTTTTCATAATTTTAAAGTCAAAATTTTTCAAATTTATTCATGAATGATTAATATTTTATTATTTCATATTTATGTATAATTTATGTAAAAAGCACAAAAGTCTACTAAACTGTAAAAGTATGTATATTAGATTAATAATTTTAAAATGAAAATTATACATTAAAATAAAGAAAAATAGGAAAATATCACCATAAAATACATTTAAAGGAATCTTTGTAGAACTTACTGTTTTTAAAAAAATGTGATATATTTTTTTATTTTTTTATACTATTAGTAAAATTTTAACATAACATGGAACTGTCTACACCAAATTAAAAAAAAAAATAAAAAAACGCATATGAGTGCATAAAAAAAAAAAAAATTTTAATTTTTAATTGTTTTTTTTGAGAATAATTAAAAAAAAAAAAAATTTCTTTTTAAGAAAAGCTATATTCAATAATACTCTTGACTAATAAAAAAAAATAAATATTAGTAAAAATTTTAAAAAGAGTGTCTTCCTGGAATTAAACTAATTAATGCATCAACTTGAATTTTTATTATCGTATCCTTATAAAGATAAATACAAATAACATCATTAAAAGTTATTAAAAACAAAGATATAATTATATTTTGCATGCATAATATTAAGGAACTAGTGTGTGTGTATTTTTATGAGTTTTTTCTATACTTATTATGTTTTTAAAATTTTTATTTTTGCTACCTATCTTAATTTTAAGAGAATGCCTAATAATTGAAATTTATATTACGTATATATTTATTAATCCATTTATTTATCTATATGTACATTTATTATATCCTTTTTCATCATTACATTTGAATGTAATTTATTATTTTATGATAAAGTATAAATTTTTATATTATAGTTTTATTTGATTCTACTAGGAATAATATTAATAGAGAAAAACATAAGAACTAAATGTTAATATGTATATATATATGAACAATTTTTATATTTACCTTATATAATAAAAATTGAAATGAGATAACAACTAACAATAGAAGAAGAAAAGTAAAAAAAGAAATGAGTATACATAATACATCTATATACATAATTCATATTATATAAAAAAAGAAAAAGTCTAATAAGTTTAATATTTATAGGTCTAGATTTACACAATAAAAATGTACTTACTAATAATAAGAACATTTTAATATAATATGATTTCATATTTTTATTTACATTTTATCTAATTTTTTTTTTTAATATCTTTTCAATGAATTAAAATTTATTAATTTTTTATAAATTAAAAAAATTGAAGATATTTGTCACTAGATTAATAAAAAAAAAAAAAAAAGATATACAAAGATTACTGTAATAAAATAATATATCTTTATATTCATATATATAAAATATAGCTACATATATGTATTATACTTCTTAGTATTAATATATTTTACTGTTAGTATTTTTTTTTCTATGTATATTAGGTAATTGTATTAAAGTGCATCTTCCTTTTAAAGTCTATCCTATTTATGTATTAATATTAATAAAAAAAAATTTTTTCAGTAATAATTAATTTAATTTTAATACATTTCACAAAAAAGTTTTATATATATATATATATTTTGATAAAATTTTATTACATTTAAACATATTAAATTATATATAATTTCATAATTTTATATTTTTCCAATTCTTTAAAAAAATGCAACAGAAAATTTCTTTATATATAAAAATAATTTTTTTTTTCAATTTTAATTTCTTTTATATAATATTTTATGGCTAAAAATTTTTTTTAATATATTAAATTTTAATAATTAATTAAATTTTATTTCTATTTTTATTTTTGATAACTTCAGAAATTCGAGAGATTTATGTTTTTTACTCTTTTTTTCCTTTTTTTTTTTTTTTTTTTATAACACTTTTTACATAAATATAAAATATATATACATATATATGTATTTAATGAATAATTCTTTTTAAGCTTAACCCCGTGAGTTTCATTTTTTGTTCCTTTTTTTTAATTTTTTCTTATTTTCCTTTTTATATTATATATTTCACATTTTATAAATGTAATGTTATTTTTAATTTTATTTAATAATTTGATGCATTTGCAAATTTTTCTTTTAAATTATAAACATTGTATTATGTACACAGAAAAAAAATTTAAGTTTTCAAATGTGTATTTTTTTTTTTTTAATTTTCTCATTAAAATCTGTGTAAAATATAATAAAAAATATATAAAAATTTATATATAAATATATATATATTTATAAATATTTATACATTTTTATATATGTAAAAATATTTATATATATATATATACATATATATATAATATATATATATATATATATATATATATACATATATAATAATTTATGTACACATATTACGCACCATATATTAAAGTGGGTATTCTATTATAAAAAAGTTTTAATAAAAAAGTAAACAAAATTAAAATTTTATTATAATTATAATAATATATTAAGAAAATAAAATAATATTTGAAACTTCATGTAAAACTTTTATTTCATTTTTTTATTTTTAAAAAAAAAAAAAAAAAAAAAAAAAAAATTCATGATAACGCATCATATATGAGCATAAACTTTTTACATTTTTTTTTTTTTTTTTTTTTTTNTTTTTTCATTTTTTTTTTTTTTTTTTTTTTTAATGCATATATATAAATTTATATTATATATATATAAATATATATATATATATATATATATACATATATATTATATATGTATATAAATTTTAAATATTTTTTTTATTTATAAAAAAAAAAATTTTAACTTGGAAGTAAAAGTAAATTAAAAAAAAAAAGCGTTTTTTTTTTTTTTTAATTCTTTTTTAAAAATTATATAATTTCACACTTTCTTTTTATTAATTAAACAAAATATATATGAAAATATAGAAGCATGGCACTAAAAAGAATAACGAAAGTAAAACATTTTTAAAATTATTGTTTTCTTGAAAATATAAATATATTTCTACAATTTTTTTTTTATGTTCTTTACATTTGGATTGTTTTTATATTTTTCTATTATTTTTTTTTAATATTTATTTTATTTTGTATAAAACATCTTTTAATTTTTTTTTTTTTTTTAAGACTTCATAATTTATATTATATAAATATTACACTATTTTCTATATATACTAATAATTTTCATAATATATATTATTTTTTTTTTTTTTTTTACATATAGGAATTACAAGATTTGAATAAAGATCCCCCAACAAATTGCTCAGCAGGGCCAATTGGAGATGATCTATTTTTTTGGCAAGCCACAATAATGGGACCAGGCGATAGGTAAATATATTCTAAATATTGACTACCTATATATATTGCTTTACAGTTGTGTTTATATATATATATATATATATATATTTATATAAATATATATATATATTTTTTTTTTTCTTTGAAGCCCTTATGAAAATGGAGTATACTTTTTGAATATCAAATTTCCTCCAGATTATCCTTTTAAGCCACCAAAAGTAAAATTATACATTATATAAATTTTTTTTTCAATTATAATTTATTTTTCTTTATTCAATTACTTTCCTTTTTGCTATATAATTTATATATATATATATATATATATTTTTTTTTTTTTTTTTTTTTTTTTCTAGATTATTTTTACTACTAAAATTTATCATCCTAATATTAATACAGCTGGAGCTATATGCCTTGATATTTTGAAGGATCAGTGGAGTCCAGCATTAACCATATCAAAAGTTTTGCTTTCTATTTCATCATTATTAACAGACCCTAATCCAGGTATTTTTTTTTTTAAGAGAAAAAGAATATAAGTTTTTCAAATTTGTAATTTAAAATGTTTTTATATTATAATATTGCTTTTTTAAGATTATCTTATTTTTATTAATTTTTGTCTTTTTTTTTTTTTTTTTATAAATTGTAGATGATCCGTTAGTTCCAGAAATAGCTCATGTATATAAAACAGACAGAACAAAATATCATCAAACTGCTAAAGCGTGGACACAAAAATATGCACAATAATAATAATTCAATATATTTAATTAGATTTTTTTTTTTTTTTTAATAATTTATTGATTCTTTTAAATTATAAGAAAAAAAAAATTATAAAAAACATAAGTAAAAAAATAAATTTTAAATACATATATACATATGTATCACGAAGAGAACAAAAAAAAAGGAATAGAAAATAATAGAATTAAAAAGAAAAAAAAAAAATAGAGAAAAAAAAATCAAGAAAAACACTGGAATTTAAAAATTTTTTTTTATAGTTTTTATTCTTTTTTTTTTTTTTCCTTTTTTTTTTTTTTTTTTTTTTTTTTTTTGCTATAGTTTTTTTTTTCTTTTTTTTTCTTCGCTTCAGTTTTTTTTCTTTTTTTTATATTTCATTGTAACTATCCTAATTATTATTACATCACTTTTTTTTATATTATACTTCAATTTTTTTTTCACCTTTTTTATTTATATATTTTATATTTTTTTTTTTTTTTTAATAGATTTGTTAAACTATTTTGTGCTATATATATATATATATATATTAATATATATATATATTTTTTTTTTTTTTTCTTTTTTATATATTTATAAAGTAACAATTATAAATTGGTTATTAATATAAAAATATCAAAAAAGATATAAAAGTGTTACATGAAGTTTAAATTTACTTCTAATTATTTAACTTATAAATACAGATCTTCTTAAATGGAAATTTACATAATTTTCTTGTAAAATTTTTACACAAAAAAAAAAAAAAAAAAAAAAAAAAATCTACATTTCAAATATCTAAATAGAAAGGTTTTTTTTTTATTTCTAGTCTTAAATATTAATTATAATTTTATGTAAATTTAATGTAAAAAGAAATATTTAAAAATCTATATTTTTTTACAACAAATTTTAAACTCCAAGAATACATGAAAAATACAATTAAAATATTCTTTTAACCTTAAAATATAAACTTTAATTAGAAAAAATTTTTGCCACATCATATATTTCCATATATTATTTTTTTTATTCTAATTTTAGTAAAAAATATAAAATAGAAATGAAGGCATATAACAGTATTCAAAACAAATTTCTTTTAAAATTTTTTACTAATATAAAATATAGTATACATTAAACGAAAATATCTTTTTTTTTTTCTATTATATTCATAATGATTTTATTATTTTATTTTTCTTTATAACTCTATTAATATTTTTATTTTTAATTACTTTCTTTTTTTTTATATAGATTTTATTTTATTAACTAATGTAGTCACAAATTTTTTCATTATTAAAATTCTAAATGCAACTATTAGATTAAGGAATTTTCTTAAAATCACAATTAAATATATAGAGGTATTATTGCAAGACAAAATAAAAAAAGAAAAAAAAAAAAAAAAAAAAGAGTTTTTCCTTAATTTTTTTTTTTAATTTTGATAATATTTAATCATAATTTTACACTTTTATGATTTATATCTTTAAATAGTGATTCCTACTATTTCTAAAAAATTCTTTTCATTCCTTAAAACTTCATATTTTTATTTTTTTTAGAATTTCATTTTTTCTTTCGTTAAATTTATATTGCAAAATAAGCTCCATTAGGAAGCTATCTTTTAAAATTTTTTTTTTTTTTTAAATAAATAATATATGATATATTTTTATTTCAAAAATAAACATGAATAGGGAACGACTAGAAAAAGAAAGATTATTACAAAGGAATGAAAAACATATAAAAAATATTGTTGTCGATAATATAATAGCTGATGAAAAGTGCAAAAATAATGGTAATTCATTAACCTTCTTAATAAATTACGATGAAATATATTTATATAAAAAAATATGTGTTTATAAATTTCTATAGAAGAATTAAATATTTATTTTAAATGTATTATTTGTTTTATAAAAGCTTATATATTAACAAAAGCTATAAATTATTATTTTTTTAAAATATATAAATATTCTTATTAATAACTACTAATAATTTAAGACAATACTTACTTAAGAAAAAAAGATGCAGAATACAATGATTTTAAATGTAAAGAGAAGCAGAAATTAAAGGAATATATAAAAATTGAAAATAGAAGGTATTAAAAAAAAAAAAAAAAAAAAAAAAAAAAAAAAAAAAAAAAAAAAAAAAAAAAAAAAGGATAAAAGGATAAAAGATTAAAATAAAATAATTAAAATTTAGGAAAGAAAATTTAGATAGAGACGAAAATAGGTGGAAAAAAGTAGAACTTAGCGTTCAAGTATAAAAAAAAAAAAAAAATTATAAAAATGATATACGTTATAATTATTATATGAAATTATAAGATAGTGAATGTGAAAAATGAAATTTGAAAAATTAAAAAATACAAATATGAAAACATTTCTATTAATAATTTTATATAAAGAAGAGAAATTTAATTTTTATTTATGTTTACATATTTTTATAAAAGAATGAAATAGATAAAACTAAAAAGCTACAACAAATGTCTTTTAAAAGTGAAAAAAATAAATCAAAGTAATAATAAATATAAATAAAGAAAAATCTAAAGAATATAAACATAAAAATAATAGTATAAATAGGCAGATATTATAAATAGTTGATTTTATTTATTCAAAATATTTTAAAAGAAAAAAAATATCAAAATTTTATATATTATTATTAAAAAATTTGTTAGATGCAGTCATGATATAATAAACCATGAATTCATAAATTATGAAGAATCTATGAAATTAGAAAAAAAAAAAAACGTAATAATAAAATATAAATTTTTTTAGATTATTTAACTAAAAAATCTAAAAAAAAAAAAAAAAAAAAAAAAAAATTTAAAAAGATTAAATAGATAATATTTATTAAATAAATTCCCTTTTCTTATAGGCTTGTATTCTTAATAGAAGAAAATTTTTGTCTGAAGTAAATGGATCACACAATCCCATTACAGGTTTTCTTCATATAAAAAAATGCTGTGTTTTTATATTTCTATTTTTATTTATTATTTTTAAATATATAGGAGAAAAGAGAAGTTACTAAAAATTACTAAAAAATTAATTATTTAAAGCTATCCACAATTAAATTCTTAAGTATATAATGTTTTACGTAAAAAATTTTGATAATTATTATTATTAATTTATTTATTTTTTTTTTTTTTTTTACTAATAATGTATTATTAATTTAATATCATTATTAAACTATGTTTTTTTTTTCATGTAAAGCTATGTATTTCATATATAAATTCTTAGTATATTTTTTTTTTTTTTTCATTTAAATATAAAAAAATTTATCTGCATATTTGTATATTAATTTTTTTTTTTTAATTTCAACTTTTTAATTATCTTTCTAAAATACTTGAAATAGACAAATTTTCCTTTTTTATTTTAAAAGAGTATTGTTATATGAGTTGGATATAAATGAAAGGTTTTTTTTAATGAAACATACAAAGGATCAACAAATAGAAATTGCAAATTAGAATTTTTTAAATTTATATTTAATGAATTTTCTATTTGTTCTATTTTGTACACATCATAAGAGAATAATATATTGTCTGAAACTTTATCAGTTTTAAAATATGAATTTTTTTTATTATCCATATTTCTCTTAAATTTTTTCTTTGCATTATTTTCTTTTATATCATCAATATGAATATTATTTAATGTGCAGAATTTATCTATTGCATTAATCAAAAAGGAACACTTTTCGTAAATCTTCAAATTTTCTTTATTTCTTTTTAATTTTATTATTTCAAAATAATTTTTTTTTATTTTCTTCCACTTTAAAAAATTCACAACAGCAACAAATTGTTCTTTATCATTTAAAAAATTATAACCATGCATATATATAGCTATAGTAGTTAATTCTATTTTTTCTGCTACAAAATGTATAATTTTATTAATTTTATACTTTTTTTTCATATTTATGCTATATTTATAGAATTGTGAATTTTTTAACTTTTTAATGTTGTCATTTTTTTTATATAAAATTATATTTTTATGATGAATAGAAAAATTTAAAAAGGATGTGAAAATATAATTATCCATAAAGAATGGTTGAATTACGGTATTATTTGTCTTATTTGATTCAATATATTTAAATACAGTTAAGTCTAACTCACCTTTACATAATATTTTATTTTTTTCTTCACAAAATAAACATAAGCAATGAACTTTTTGCAAAATTTTATCTTCAGAATTATTTTCTAAATTCAATACAGATTCAACCTCACTTGTATCATCATATATATTGTAGTAATTACTTTTTTTTATCCCTTTACTATCTTCTTGGTTCATGGATAAAATATTTTTATTTATTATTCTTATAAAATTAGATACCATTTCTTTAAAATTTAATCCTTTTATATTGTTTTGTCGTGATATTTCGTTATTTATATTTTTGAAGTTTCTATATAAAATTAAGTTTTTTTTTAATGAAAATTTTTTTTTATCATCCTCCTTCTTTAAATTAGTTCTTTTATTTTTATATTTTTTTGAAAATTTATAGTAATTTTTATTTTCTTCCTTATCCATTTTTATATCTTCATTATATTCTTCTTTTTTTTTTACTTCTTCTTTTTCGCTTTCTTCAAAAGTGTTTTCATTTAAATTAAATAGGCATGAATACAAATCATAATATTTATTTGAATTATATATTAATTTCTCTAAATTATTGTCCTTCGTGGAATTATTATTATCTATATAATAATAATTATATATATCTAATGTTTTATTATTACTTTCAGAATTCACAGAACTTTTATTATTATTAGAAAAAAAAGAGTTGTGAGACATTTGATAAGATTTTACAGATGAACAACTATTATCTGTTAATTTTAATATATCATCTTCTGAATTTTGTTCACTATATTCTCTTTGCATAGATTCACTTTGCGACCTAGTAATATCTACAATACTTAAAAAATTAAGATTCCTATATGCTCTTTTTTTGAATTTTTCAAAATTTATTAAACGATACATACCTGATTTTTCATCATCATAAATATCTTTAAAATTTTTATCATTTTTATTATTACAAGTTTTTAAATTATTACGCCTTTTGTGTTTATCCCAATTTGTTACAGAGTTATTATGAATTCCATCATAGCTTTGTAATTTATTAAAATCCTTTAATTCTTTATTATTTTCTTTTTTATTCGTAAGACTATCTTCGCTGACGTTATTTATCAAGTCACTTTCATTGTTATTCAGTTTCTCAATTTTTCCACTTTTCTCTTCAAATATTATTTGTTCATTAATATTATTATTATTTTTTTTAAAATAATTATCATTAGAGCTTTTAATTTTAGTAAAATTTATTTTATTTTTATAATTTATCCTAGATAATTTATCATTATTTTTTTTTAAAGAGTATTTATTTTGTTTATGTCTTCTTATTTTATTTCCGTTTTTGTTTATTATGTTAATTATAGATGTGCTATTACTATCTGAGTTACTATTAAAGAGAGTGTTTTTTTCATTTTTGTATTTTTTTGACATAACACTATTATCTGAGTTACTATTAAAAAGAGTGTTTTTTTCATTTTTGTATTTTTTTGACATAACACTATTATCTGAGTTACTATTAAAGAGAGTATTTTTTTCATTTTTGTATTTTTTTGACATAACACTATTATCTGAGTTACTATTAAAGAGAGTGTTTTTTTCATTTTTGTATTTTTTTGACATAACACTATTATCTGAGTTACTATTAAAGAGAGTATTTTTTTCATTTTTGTATTTTTTTGATATAACGCTATTATCTGAGTTACTATTAAAGAGAGTGTTTTTTTCATTTTTGTATTTTTTTGATATAACGCTATTATCTGAGTTACTATTAAAGAGAGTATTTTTTTCATTTTTGCATTTTTTTGACATAACACTATTATCTGAGTTACTATTAAAGAGAGTGTTTTTTTCATTTTTGTATTTTTTTGACATAACACTATTATCTGAGTTACTATTAAAGAGAGTGTTTTTTTCATTTTTGTATTTTTTTGACATAACACTATTATCTGAGTTACTGCTAAATAAAATGCTTTTCCCCTTTTTCTTTTTATTTTTTATTTCACTTTTTTTAGATAGGTCACCATTATTATTAGAACTATTACTATGTAAAATTCTTTTTTTTCTATTTTTCTTTTTTTCTACACACTTTTTTATTGTTGTATTGCTAGTATTATCTGAATTACAACTAAATAAAACTTTTTTCTTTTTATTTTTTTTTCTTCCCAACTCTTTTTTTTTTTTAAACATATCATTACTAATATCCGAATTACTACTAAATAAATTCATTTTTTTTTCTATGTGATAAAAATAACAGGAGTGTAATTTTTATCTTTTATGATGTTTTTTTCATTGAAAAAAATTTTACATTATCATGTATATTATATATTTTTCCTTTTTTTAGACATTTTTATGAATATATAAAAAGAGATATGAAAAAAATTAGAAGCAAATAATATTTAAATTATCTTTGTATTCAATATTTTTTCATTATTTTATTTTAACATACTTATTAAAAAATATTTTGTTAACAATAATATGTAAACCTAGTGTTTAAAAAAAAATGTAAAGATATATATATTAAAAAATTTTATCTCTATTAACAAGAAAATATTATAATAATATTATATATATTCATTTATGAAGCAAAACAATTAAAATTATAATTATACAACAATCACCCATAAATGTAAATTATTTTCTTCCTTTTTATGTTTTTTATTTTAATCGGCATTCTTTTTTTTTTTTTTTGTTATTTTAAAGACGTACAAAGGAATTCTTAATAATCACATTTTTATCTTAAGAAATAATTGAATTTTTTTTTTTTTAGTTTTATTTTTTCATTTTTATTTAATTTTGTCTTTGATAATATATAATTCAAAAAAATAAAAAAAAAAAAAAAAAAAAAAAAAAAAAAAAAAAAAAAAAGAATAAAAAAGTTTTTTCTTTGAATATATTTATTATATTCTAGCTTTGGAGAAGTATATTTAAGTGCAATTATATTTCTTTAAATAACATTTTTTAGTATGTTTGAATGAAATATAAGATTCATGAAAAACCTAACTTTTTTTAAAAAAATATCTTAAATATGGTAACAAAAAAAAATGTGAGTCATGAAAAAATAATTTCACCTGTCATTAGTAAATTGGATATTAAGCCAGTTAAAATAAAAAATTTATATGAATTAAATAAAGAGTTAAAGAATAAAATTTATACAAACATATACTCCTATAACACATTATGTGATGGCATATTTATATGTAGAGGTATTAACGGAATAACAGGTACAAAAAACAGTGGAAAGACTAGTTTAAGTTCACACATTTCTGTAAACTTATATTTTAATGATCTATTACATTTTTTTCATCTTTTTTATTCTACATATTTTGCTTTTGAAAATTTTTTAAAAAATAGAAACATAGAAATTAAGTTTTTCTTACAATCAGGAAATAATTTAAATAAAATAAAAAAAGAATTTAATAGTAGTAATAAAACCTTTTATGAATTAAATGAATTAATCAAATATTTTACATTATTATTTATAGAAAAATATGATAAAAAAATAGATGGAAGTGAATTTTATTTAAATAATAATAAAAAAGTGAATGAAAGCAGTAACTTGTTTTCTAAAAGAAAAGTTATTTATTTAGATTTAGATAACAGTTTTTACATCGAAAGATACAAAAATATGATTTATTCTTCAATCGATAAAATAAAAAAATTAATGAATACGTATATGGGTTTTTGTTCTGAAAGACACTCCTTTTTGTTTTTGTTACTTTTAGAAAATAATGATTTAAAAAAAAATTTGTTCCATATATACAAAAATTATAGTAATGAATATTTTCTATTTATAAATTTATTTAATCATTATTTAAAAAAATATATATATGATATCACCTTTTTAGACGTATTCAAAAATTTACAAATTTTAAAAATTTTTAGCTTTAATGAACTAATTAATGTAGTTAATTACATTTATCAGCAATTACAAAATTATTCTGTTAGGTCAACTAATTATTTCAATAAATATGTTTCATCAGATTTGGGCATTTTAGTTGTTGATAACTTAAATTATTTATATAAAAGTTATGAATTTAATCATGATTTAAATAATGAACTAATAAATTTATTAAAAATATTATCAAAAATATCTACAAAATATAAAATTTGTGTTTTAATAACAAATAATGAAAATAAATATTTAAAAAAATATGATAAATATTTCAACAAGATTTATTCAAAGTATATATATAACCGTATAGTTGTAAGATTTATAAACAAAAAATTTTTTTTTGAATATAATTATTCTGCTAAAAAGCAAAAACAATTTCAGAATAAAAGCATCACAAATAGTTCAAGCGAAGAGAGTTTTTATGAAATAGGAGAAAATGATGAAGAAACTTTCTATGAAAAAAGATACAACCTAAGATATATAAAAGTTAAAAAGAAAAATAAAATAAATATTTGTTCTTTTGAAATAAATGAACATGGAGTTCAAACTTTATTAGACTAACATAAAATAAAATAAATAAATAAATAAAAGAAAAAAAAAAAATAGACAATGAAAACATAACAATGAGAAATAAAATTCTAAGTTTTTTGTAATTAAAATTATATATATGCATATATATATATACCATATATAGGACATTTATTAGTAAATTATTTATAGGGATATATACATTATCTATTTTTTAAATGCTTAAGTTACTTACAAATTTTATATATCTTTAATCTTGTGAGTTATATCTTTATTGTATAACACTTCAATAAGGAAAACTTTCATTTCATAAAGAAAAGTAATTTTATTTTTAAAAGAACTTTAAAAAACTTCAGAGCATTTATATAAAAAATTAAAATATGCATTTTTTTTTTTTTCGAAATTATATAATAATCAGCAATATATGTTCATTTGAAAAACCTTAATTGTATAAGAAAAAAATAATACATATTTTTAAAAATTTAAATTGTATTAGGATTTTTTTTTTTTTAAAGATTTCTTAATAAAAGAAAATATATATTATCTTTAATTAATAAATTAGTTTTATTTTAAAATGTGTACGTCCATGAAATATTTTTAAATAAAAAATTTTAAAAATACAAATATATAATTGTCTCTTTTTTTTTAAATTTTTTAAAAGAAAAAATTATTAAATATATAAAAGAATGTACATTAATATTTATTAAAAAATCCTATAAGCAGTGTTCTATAAAAATATATATATATATATTTTTTTTTTCCCTTAAAAACAATTACAATAATTTAATAATAATATATAAAACTCATTTCTATACTTCTATTTAATAATTATATATAGGTTCATATATTTTTATACATTTTGTAATAAATATAACAATAAAGATTAACTTTATTTCAACTTTTTTTATTTTTTAAAGAACTATAATGAATTAGTTTAATAAAAATTTCATTGCTACTTTATAATATTTCTTTTTATTTTGAGGCAAAAAATATATATAAAAAAAAAAATTAAATAAAAACAGTAAGCCATAAAATAATACTAAATTTTTTAAGATGCTAATTCTTTTGCTGCAATAATTTTTTCTTGTCCACATGCTGATAGAACACTAACTAAAACTGATTTTCCATTATCAAATAAAGTACGGATTTGTTTTGCCACATCATCTAAATTTCCTTCAGAATCTTTTGGTAAACTTAAATCGTCTTTTGTTTCACCATTATCATGAAGTAAAGATACAAATCCATCCTCAGTAATATCAATTAATTGCAATTCAGTTCTTTTAACAACTGGTACATCCATATTATGAGATGTTGGGCATATATCTTCATATTTTTTTCCAGTAAAAATATCAATACCTACAATGTGAGCTTTAGCATGACCATGCTTTCCAGTTTTTGAAGTTGAATAATCAACAACTTTGCATGGATGATCTTTTAACATAACGTGACCGTTTTTTTTTATTGCACCTGCTTGCACAGGGAACGTTTGAGATGCTCCTGCATCAATGTTATCATATGTTTCGTGATCTGACATTGTTAATATTTTTTTTTTTTAAATATGCTAATTCTTTAAAATATAGCTATTTTTTACTCTTAAGGATTTTTATATTGTGTTAAAATATATATATAAATATATTTTTATATACAAAAATATTTTTTTTTTTAAATATATTTTTAGCTCTTTTTTTTTTTTTTTTTTTTATGTATTTTTAAATGTATTTTTTCTTTATTTTAATAGATGCTAATATTTTAAATATTTTAAGAATGCATAAAAATATACACTTTTTTTACTTTAATAAAAATGTTTTTAAATATACATAAAATTTTTAATTTTAAATCATATATTTAAAGAAAAAAATATTATAAATATTTTATATATAAAAATAAAAAAAAATAAAAATATTATACAAAGAATAATAGTAAAATAAAGAAAAAATACTTGTAGAAAAAAAATTTTTTTTTTTTTAATATTATTAAAATATTTACATATATGAAAAAAAGTTCAATTCCAAAAAAAAAAAAAAAAAAAAAAAAAAAAAAAAAAAAATTAAAAAAAAGATAAAATTACATTTATATGTATAAATGGTTATTTCTTCATTTGGTGATACTTTTATTTAAAAGTACTATTAACAAGCAAAAACTTGAATGTTACAAGTATTCATATAAAAATTTTTTTTTATGATTTTTTATGTTATATATGAAAGAACATATCCTTTGAGCATATATATTTAAATAGTTAAACGTCATTTAATTTATATAAGCAAATATCTTATATGAAAATATATATTTAGAAATTCATTTATGTAGTTATTTTTTTTTTACAAATATATGACATCAAAAAAACATATATTATATTTTAATAATTATCAAGTAAAAAACGTAAGTTTATGATAAAAAATATTTTGTGCTATAGTTAGCGTTATTTTATACTATTTTAAAAAGTATTAATTTTTAATGCAATAATATAAATAAAAATTACTCTTCATCATTAGAGGTTAATTTTTTTCTTTTTATTTTTAGCTTATTAGTTTTTTACTCTAATAATTTCAAATATAAAAAAATTAGTCAAGTGTATTTTTATTGCCCGTTTTTTTAAATATTTAATAAAATTTTATAATAAGAATATATTTAATATTATTATTAAGGAAATTATACATCTATTTTTAAATTCACATAAATTATTGTAGATATGTATACATTACTTAATCTTTGAAACAATAAAATAAGCTTATTTATTACAAAAGAAATATTTAAGTTATTCAAGGAATTTTTCTAGATATTTTATAAAGAAAAATTATACAAAAAAAAAAAAAAAAAAAAAAAAAAAAAAAAAAAAATATGAAAAATTAATTTTCCTTCTGTTGCTTTATAACGTTTATATATTCAACATTACAAAGAAGAATTAATCATTTAAAAAAATTAAAAATAAGAAAGCAACAAAAAATATAAGGAAGATCTCCTTTTTTTCTTTTTTCATAATTTAATCTCTTTAATTCTATAAACTCCCCTTATTACTTTTAGTTAACATATTATAAAAATTCACTTATATTACTTGGAAGTTTATTCAGAATGTGATTATAATCTAGAAAAAGAAAAAAAAAAAAATGAAAAAAAAAAAAAGTACAATGAATTAAATAATTAATATAAAGAAAATATATGAATATATGTTATTTCTTTTTGCTATAATATTTTTTAATATGCCTGTTTCAACAAGATTTCTCAAAACATTAAGTACATATGTTACTATCACCCAAGCTTTGAAAAAAAAAAAGTATAAATAATATATGTTATGTATACATATATACACTAAATAAAATGCTTACTAATTAAAGAAAAAGTTGTGCTTATGGATGTAAATTTTATAGAACTAGGAATCATAAAAAATATACTAGGATCTATAAAAAGAAAATAAATATAAATATTTTATGAGTATATCTTAAATTTTTAAAACATTCTTATATATAAATATGTATTTGTATTTTTTTATTAACCTATGGGATTCAATGTTTTATATATTAGATAAAAAATTTGAGTGAAGCATGTAGCAATAGGTAACGAACACAAGAATGATATAATATATCTGTCTGATTGCCTTAAAACAATAAATTAAAGAAAAAAAATTTAAAATACAAACTTACATATATAAGTGAAATAAAATTATTATACTTCTAATGATAATATGAATAATATAATAAATGACAAAATAGTATTGTAGCAATGAAGACCAAAAATGATAAAATGAAAATGATATAAATTATAAGATATAATTAAAGTATTATAATTTATTTAATAAAAATTATATCATTTATTCTTTTTGTCCCATATACTAATTAGTATTGAAAATATTCATAATTTTTTTTTTTTTATATTTATATTATTTTTACATTAACATAGGGCTTTGAGGTGAATTATTAGAAAAAAGTTTAGAAAACAATTTAATAATAATTAATGCTATAAAACTGAGTACCATTAGATGAACTATTTTTAAAATAATATAGTTATTCCCCTTTAATACTTAAAAAAAAATATATATTTTAAAATTGATATATAATTAAATTTAAGCCATTTAATATATACATATATATATAATTATGCATATTTTTTAAAAAATTATTAACTATTCATGTAAATTAATCCACTAAACCCGTAATCGAAAGAATTTGACTCATTTCCACTTAAATTTGTTCCAATATCATATATTAACTTAGCAAGAATCTAATAATATATATATATATGTATATATATATGTATATGTATATAAATATGTATATGCCCTTATTTATATTTATACTAACAAAGCAAAAGATATATCTGACATTTTTATATAATGCTTTAGTTGTACAATCCGATTTAGCTAGGTGAAAAATTGTTACTAAAAAAAAAAAGTTTTATTTTCATTATTACAACTATTTTTTTATAATATTTAATTTTTTTAACATCCAAATACTAATGGTAATGAGCAGACAAATCCAATACTTAGAATTCCATTAGTTAAATAAAAAACAATTAAAAGCGCAAAATATGCTAAAAGTAGAACAATATAAAAAAAAATTAATATTTCTTAAGTAAATATTTATATATTTTCCTATAATATTTTGTTCTTTTCTTCTCAATTATACCTAATATAGATGATAAAGTTAGGGTTACTTGATCTCTTGTATAACCTAATAAAAAATATAAAATTATATTAATATTCATCTTTATAATTTAGTGTTTATGTATACGGAATTATATTTCTTCACCAAATATTCCAATATATGCAAAATAAGGTAATAGAAATAACAATAAAAGAGTAATATACACTTTCATAATAACACTAGAAACCTTTAACAAAGATTAATTAAAAATTCTTTTTTTATTACTGTTATATATATTATAAATATGTTAATTTTTATTTTTTTTTTTTTCTCCTAGTATATCCATTCATTTCTCTTTTTATGAATAAATATAATGAAAATGTATTTATGATTTTGTATCTCAAATATTATTTTTTATAAATGAAATGTTTACTTGATTAATTGAATATACTTTGTCTATTGTTTTACCAAGTATATCTATATATTCAATCAAATTAACTTTTTATATTTTTTTTTTTAATTTTAACAAACTTTTATTTATTATATCATTGAACCTGCTTTGTTCTTAACTTGAGCGAATCTTGAGTTATCGCTATGAACAATGCGAGATAAAAAATTTGCTGATGGGGATGAAGCTACAAAAAGTAGAAATATTATGTCAATTTAATAAATTATATATTATATATATTTTTAGAAAACAAAAAAGCAAAAATAAAAAATTTATGTAAAATTTAATAACCAAAAAAATAAGTAAAACTTTTGAATTCATCATCTAAGTAAACATCTTGCTTTTGAATAATGTTTTCAACTAAATTTTTTTTAAAAATAACAAATAGTAAAAAAATAAAAGTTAAAGATTTCATTATACTTTTTAGTTAACTTTTACAAATAAACAAAATGTTTATATTTATTTTATTTAAAAAAAATAATCTCAGCAACTTAAGAAAAAGATGAATTTTAATTGAAAAATTAAAAATCTATACAAAATATATATATGTTCTATTTACACTCAAAATATTTTTCTATTAGATTTTTTTCTTTTTATTTAAACTTTTACTTTTCCCTATTTAATTTATTTTTTATTTATTTAAAATATGAAGAATATGTATAATTGTGCTGTATGTACATTGTTTTAATTTTTCATAGATTAAAAAAGTCAATGGTGTAATCTAATATTATATATTTTATAAAAAAAAAAAAAAAAAACCAAAAAAAAACTAAAAAAATAAATCTAAAATAAATTACTAAAATTGTAATAATTATTATAAAAAATATATTATATATTAATGAATGTTTTTAAAAACTTGTCCTTTCTCCTAACACATTAACATTATTATCTCTTCCTTTTTAATAGAAATATTTTTATCCTTTATAAATTTTCTTCTTTCAATGTATTTTTAAAAAAATTTTTGTTTTATTTTATTGGTAAAAAATCATTCATTATCTTTATTAATTATATTTTTGATGTTTTCTAGTTTTAAAAGAAGGTTGTACGTCGAAGTGTTGCTTAGTGTATTTTTCTTTCTTTGTTCATCACATAATTCACTTAAATCTCTTATATCATTAATAAAATAATCAAAAAATTTTTGTACATCTACATTATTGATCTCAATAGAATTTTCTACGTAAAGTTTACCTTTTTCTATATGAAGTGGAGCACCATATCTATCTTGATAAATTTCACTTAAGCAGTCATTACAACTCAAAATAATAGAGTTAGAGTCTATCATGAAATTTAAAATAAATCTTAATTCTTTAAATATATTTCTTTTTTCACATTCTTCTGTTACATCCAAACATAAATTTATTGTTTCGGTTGACATATATAATGGATAAGCATAATGGTTTGATTCTACATGCTGACAAAAATATAATAAAAATAGTAAGTAAATACAACCAGCTTGAAAATCAATAATATTATTTTTATACTTTTCAAAGTATTTATTATTTTTTTCAAAACTTTTTCTGAAAATATCTCTCCAAGCATACCATAATATTTGCCAAGTACAAAAATTATTCTCATATCTTGATTTACATAATATTAAGGAAAATTTTGTTTCTTTAAATATTAGGCTAAATATATATAAATCTTTATATTCTTTATTTTTTATTTCATACTTTTTATCCATCCATATGTATAATATATTTTCTATATCTTCTATATTATATTTATATCTACCTGGCAATGAAACGGGAACATAATGTTCACCGCATATGTCACCAACTCTTTGAACATACTTTTCTTCATTTACAATATCAATGGTATACATTATTATATCTTTTTTTTTTTTTAGTAATTATCACTTTACCAAAAAAGAATATATATATGTTAAATATTTTTATAAGTCAATTTCACAATTTTATTTTTCATCAATGACTGTATTTAGGTTATTTTAAAATATTTTTTATTATATATTTTTCCTTATTGCATTTTAATAATTTTATGCTATCTAGCATTTTTTTTTCTTTTTTGTTCATAAATAGTTGTGTTTTTATATGTTTTTTTCTATTTTATGTCATATTATTTATTGTTCATACATATAATTTTATACAAATTTAATTCTTCGTTACTTTTTTTTTTTTTTCTGTATTTTAAATATTATAAAACTTTACTTAACAATTTATCGAATTAGATTCATTTAAATTTTCATTGTATATCATGTATTTTTTAAAATTAAATCATAAATAAAAGTTATAAATGTAAAACACCAATATTTCAATATATTTTTTAATAGTTTACTAAATACTTTTCTTTTTAGATTAGTATTTGAAATAGGGGTAAAATTACTTATGTATTATCAAAAATTAAAAATGTTTTAAATGAATCAAAATGTTAACGAAATATTTTTAAATTTAAAATTGAAAATATAAAAAGGAAATTAAAAATTAAATAGCATATATTAAATATAATGCATAGAAATAAAAAAAAAAAAAAATTAAAATAATTTTATATATATATATATAAAGAGAAAAATAATATAACAAAGCATTGTATAAATAATATATTCTTAATTTTTAATATTTTTAAGTTAAAAAAAAAAAAGTAGATAAAAAATTAACTTTTTAGTCCGTTACCCTTATTAAGTTTTAAAAATGAAATAATCTTTTATTTATATTTACACCTTTTAAGTGTGATATTTTACTTAGTATTGTTACTGTTGCTATTAATATTACAATTTTTTAATTAATACAAGCCTTTTATATTAATATTTTTAAAATTGATATTTTAAATATTGTACATCTGGCTTTATATAAATATAAGAAATTTATTATAAGAAAAACATCAAAAAATAAAATAAAAATATAAGATATATAAAACAAGAAATATTTTTAAATTAAAAATTAGTTATAAAATTCATGACATAATGGAAAATGATATAATTGGTTTAGAACAAATTTTTCCTGATGCCTATATTCAAAATATTACATTAATATCAATGTATTGTTTTGAATTAAAGAAAAGTCTAGCAGATGAAGCATTAAATATTATGAAAAATTTTATTAATACCCAGTTACATGATAATTACAATCATTTGAAGAGATGTAAAAAAACAAATGATAATGTACAAATTTTAATAGGGTTTTGTAAGAATATACCAAGTGAGTTATATAAAGAGTTAACAGATATAAATAAAGGAGATATTGAAATAAAAGAAGTAAAAGTCTCTAGATATCCACCTATGACAAAAAAACAGTATTCCGAATGGTCTAAATTTTGGCCACTTTATTATCGTAAGCCTGCTTATGATTTATCTACCTTAACAAAAGAACAGATAAAAAAATACATAAATTTTATAAAAATTTCCATTGACGTTGGAAAAAATTTTGGCACATGTCAAAGTGGATGTATATTGACATACAATGATAAAATAGTAGCATCTTCTGGTGATAATATAAAAAATCATCCTTTACAACATTCCGTTATGCTAGCTATTGAAGAAGCTTCATATAAATTACGGCATTTATTACAAATAAAAAAAATGATAAGTATCAGAAATTGTGAGCATAACAATAAAATTAATAATTACTTAAGCAAATCATGTATACAACCTTTAACATACGAAAACAGTAAGTTGAAAGATTTTAAAGAACAAAATAATAATAATAATGTGAAAAAATCCACAGTAGTTAAAGAGGAAAATTGTAAATGTGATGAAAAAATGTTAAAAGATGATGATAAAAACTTAAATTTAAATATATACAAACCAATAAAAATAAATCAATATCTATGTACTAATTATTTTGCTTATTTAAGTCATGAACCTTGTTTTATGTGTGCTATGGCAATGGTACATTCTCGAATAAAATGTGTTATATTTGATAAAGTAAATAAAGAAAATGGTGCTTTATTTAGTAAAGAAAAATTGCATTGTTTAAAAAATCTTAATCATCATTTTAAAGTGTTTAAAACTATAAGAAAAAATTCGTAAGTTCATTTTTGTTTTATTTATTTATTTATTTTTTTTTTTTTTATCTTATCTTTAATTTTATATTTTTTATTTTAAATTAATTTAAATTTTTATTTTCCTTTTTTTTTTTATATTAACTGCTTTTTAATTTTAAATATTTTATTAAATATTTAATTGTTTTTAATTTTGTTTATCTTTTAATTTGCATTGTACTTTTTTTTGTCAATGAATATTCATTATTTTTAAAGTTTTATTTCAAATTGTATTCTCATTTATATTATAATTCAATATAAAATTCTTACACATTTTTAATTTTTTATCTATATTTGTTTTTTTTTTTTTTTTTTTTTTTTTTTTTTTTTTTTTTTTTTTTTTTTTTTCTTTATATTTTTTTAATTTTTGTTACATTGTTTCAATTAGCTACATCTCTTATTTACTCAGGTTCATTATATATATTTTATTTTTTTTTAAATTGTAGTATATTTTTATTTATTTTAATTCTTTTGAAGATATATTTTTCTTTTTAACTTTTTTCAAAAATTCTTTTTCAGATTCTCATTTTTTTTTTTTTTTTAATTATATTTTTGTCTCATCTAATAATTTTTTTTAACATATTTAAGTATTAAAATTTAAAAAAAAAAATTTATATCAAAATACTCTTCAGTAAGCTTCTAAACAAATTATGGTTTTTAAATAAAAAAAATTATATTTAATATTATCAGTATAAATTTTTAACTATAAAATGAATATATTAATATTTAAGTGAATATTTTCATCATACTTCCATATTAGTAATAAAAAAAAAAAAAATATATATACATAAATTTACAACATACATTTATATATATATATATATATATATATATATGGATGCGTATATGTATTTTCTTTTGCCTTAAGAAAAAAAAGAAAGAAAAAATATAATTAATTAGAAATATGTTATATTATTAAGAAGAAAATGAGATATAGACTTTTCCCTCCTTTAACTTTTTTAAGTTTTTTAAGAAAACTTCATGTATATTATTCTCCAGCAAGAAACGAAAAAACAGATGTTGCAAGGTTAGTCTTTCTAATTTAGCAAAAAAAAAAGAAAATATTCTTATTTTCATAATGTATTAGTTTTATTGTTTTAAAAAAAAGTTATATATAAATATTTACAAATGTTTAGGAAATTTTTTATTATAATCTTTATGAATAATATCTACGATATTTCAGGAATAGATTTTTAACATTTTTTTTTTTTTTTGTGTTTTTTATAGAAGGTTAATTATTTTTGCTTCTTCGCAAAAAATAAAACAGAGATACCCCTTATTAACTGTAACATGGGAATTATTAGCGTATGTTATTTATAAATTTTCTTTTTAAAAAATTTAATATTGTCTTAATTATTTTATATATTTTTTCCTTATATAAAGATATGAAAATCCCCCTATGATAGAAGTTGAATATTTAAATGGAGAAAAAGAAAAGTTAGTTTAAAAAGAAACATATATATTTTAACCTAAATGCCAATTTCATTTATTTTTCTTTTTATTTAAAGAATAAATATAGAATATTTCAGTGATAGACAAAAAAAAGAAATTATAAATAAATGGAAATATACAGGTAAAAAAAAATCATTTCTTTAAATAAAAGTATTTTTTTTTCCCTTATTAGAACTACATCTATATTTTTTTTTTTTTTTTTTAGCATCATTAGACCCTTTTCCTGAAGTCTTAGCACCTACTATTGAAAAAGCAAATAAGGATTTTTAGAATATTTTTCTTTACATAAAAAATAGTGTATAAATATTAATTGATTTATTTTTTTATTTATATTAAACATTTAAATAACTTATTCTTTTAATACTTATTAATTTTATTATGGAAATAATTTTTATTTTTAAAACCGAGAAGTATATAAAAATATACCATAGCATAACCCATATGATTATTAAAGAAATTTATTAATTTTAAAATTTCATTTTTTTTTTTTCTTCTAAATATAATATATAATATATGAAAAATTATAAAAATAAAAAAACGAAGAAATAATATAAAAAAATATTTTTTACTACAAATATGATGTTTTTTTTTTTTTTTTTTTTTTTTTTTTATGGATAATAAAAATGAAAAAAAAATCTAACCATATGAAACATATACTTAGAAATGTACATTATTTACTTTTTAAGAAATATAAATGTAATATATATAATTACCCAACTTAAAAAAATATTATTTTTTAGGATAAAATTATTTAACGAATAAGAAATTACTATAATTAAGAAACAGCGAAACTATATATGGAAGACAATAATATCGAAACTTATTTTTCTCTTTTAATTTTCGTTTTTGATGCAGAATAAAGCTAAACATGTATGTGTGCGAAATTAAGAAATTTTTGATTTCTTTCTCTATGAAAAAATATAGGAAAATTTCCTTTTTTTTTTTTATATAAGATGGTTTCTTATTTTATTTATTAATTTGAAAGATAAAATTTTTTTTTTTTTTTTAATTTTTAATATCTAATTTTTATAATTTTTTTTTAAATCATTTTAAAAATGTGTAAAGATTAAATGGCTTTTTATAAGTTTTTTTCTTTCAAATTTCAAGTTTTTTTTAAAAATATAAATAACATAATTTAAGCATTTTTTATTAGTATTAATATATAACAATGAAATAAGGAAATTTTTTGACTAATGTAATTATATACTTATGTGTTGTTTTAATTTTTTATATAATATATTATCTAAATAAAAGAAGTTATTTATAATAGATAGGTAAGATATACCTCAAGATATATATTTCCTTTGTAACACTTCTTTTATTTTTTTTTTTTTTAATTTAAAAAAGAAAAAAGAAAAAAAATGAATTATGGTTGTAGTTAAAGAACAATTTTTTTTATTTAACAACAAAAAAAAAATTGAAAAATAATTCAATGAAAAGATTAATTTTTACCACTTCTACAAATTAAATAAATATTAAGTTAATGAAATAATTTTTATATATATTTACATGTAATGATATAATATTTATAACCTTAGAAAAAAGAAAAAAAAGTTTACTCATTCCGTAAAAGTAATAAATAAATATTCAATTTTAATTATAGACATAAAGGAGATTCTGAAAAAAATGGATATTAATTATTATATTTATCTATTTGTTGGTATATTAATAACCTAAAAAATTGTGAAACTCCTAATATATAATGTGTAAAATTCTTTATTTTCAGTGGAATTTTTTTTTTTCAATTTATATGATACAAGGAAATTGAAAAAAACAAAATTAATCCATAGTAATTTAAAAGAATTTTATTAATTATATTTTAAATATATGTATATAAAAATAAAAAATTAACATTTTATTTTTCTTTTTTTTTTGTGAATATACAAATTTATATTTATATATATATATGTATGAGAGGAGCTTATAGTGAAACAAAAAATATTTCCATGGTTAGTTTTTACTTGATTTTATTACTTTTTTTTTTTTTTTTTTTTTTTATAATTTTATTAATCTTTATATTATTTTTGATTTTATTCTTTAGGTTTCAATAGATAACAGCACAAATGGAAATTTAGATTGCTACTGCTCCATATATGTAAATTTAAAAAAAAAAAAAAAAGTAATACTTTTTTATATAATAATAATAATTTGAAACTCTCTTTTTTAGAATTTTTGTCTCAATAGGGTTAGATGTATTACTTTATTAGTTATCTTAACAATAATTTCAGTTATATCAGTTTTAATAACGGCTATAATAATACAAAGGGCAACTTATTTTCCAATAAAGTAAATTAAAAATAATATTACTTATTATATGTTCTCTTTATGTAATTTTTAATACATATATATAACAAAACCCTAATTATAATAGAAATTTAATGAGTAAAAAAATATTTATATTCTTTTTTTACTTTTGTTATTTAGCTGTAAAAAAGAAAAAAAAAATAGAGAAGCCTTGAAATAAAAATTATATGTGCAAAAATTACTATATAATCTTATCAATTCTTTATAAAAAAAAAAATAGTTTTTTTTTTTTTTTTTTTTATATAATTTGTCTTACGTATATCATTAATTTGGCATTTTTAAATAAATGCGCATATATTATTTTTTTTTAGATGAAATTAATAAATTTTTAATTTTAATAGGTCATTTTTTTGTTTTATTTATTTTTATCTTTTTTTCAAATTTTTTTTTTTCTTCATTTTAAAAGAAAAAACAATATTTCATACCTTAGAAAAATATTTTTCTGAGTACTATTAAAAAAAAATATATTGGGAAATAACTTATAATGTTTTATTTAAAATTTTTTCACTTTTGAAGATTTATTTTTGTTAAAAACATTGAAAAATAAATTATTAACTTATTTTAAAATATAATAAACAAAATTAATTCCATAAAACATTTATAAAAATTTAAAAATTGTTAATTTTTTATACGATATTACTAAAATTTAAAGAACAATAAATATTTAGAAATTTGATGAAACCAACAGAAAATAATATAGAAAAATATTAAGTATTTAAACACATATAAATTATAAACAAAATGTTATTTTTACACAAACAGAAGACATTTAATATAGTATATTTCAATAACATTAAAAAGGTATTCCTTATTCTTTTTGTTCTTTAAGTAACATCAATTATTTAAAAATTTTTAATATTTCATGAATTTATATTATGTTTAACCTTATATTTGTTTCAATTTTATGTATTTTATTTTATTTCATTTTTCTATTATTATTATAGAAGAAATTTTGAGCAAATTAATATATTTATTTTTTTTCCTAATATATTTTAATTATGCCTCTTTGAAACTAAAAAAAAAAAAAAAAAAAAAAAGAATAAAGAATTATAAATCAAATAAGAACAGACAAATAAATTGTTCAAAATATATAAAAAATAAAAATAACACAAAAAAATAAATAAAAAAAAAAAAATGTAAAAAGAAAAAACACACAAAATTAAATGATTATAAAAATGAGTAAAAGTTAAATAAAAAAAAAATTATTAGCAATTTTAAATTGAATATATAAAAATTGTATCTTAAATGAACAAAAAAAATTTAATTAAAATTGTTGAATTATATCAAAATAAATAAAATAAAATAAAATAATTTAAATGAAGTTAATGGAATAAATGATTTTGTAAATAATGGTTAAACATTTATTAGTGGTGTCAATAATTCAATAATGATTATTTGTTGATTATTGTTTTCTCTTTACTCAGTTTTTCATTTTTTTTTTTTTTTTTTTTTTTTTTTTGAACATTTTTTATAAAAATGCCGCATAAATCAAAACAAGAATGTAACAATGATCCTTACGTGAATGAAAAAAAAACAAAAAAAAAAAAAAAAAAGAAGCAAAGTTATTCTTTAATAAAAGAAGTAAATTATTTGGAGGAAGACTACTTGACTTCAACCAACAATAAAACAGATTCACGAAATAAAAAAAAAATATATATAGGAGATGAAAATAAACTGAATGATTTTCAAGAAGATCATTTAAATAATTTTAATGAAAAAAGGGTAAATTTTTCCAGTCATTTGTCACCTTCAAATGATAATAAAATATTTCAGAAACAGCATAAAAAAGAAAAAAGAAAAATAAACAATAATGATATAAATGAATCTATAGAATTAAATGAAATAATTTGCCCTAATGGCAATCTTGATAGAATAAGTAATAATTTGTATTCTCATGAAAAAAATAAAAATGAAATTAATAGTGGTTATAGTATTGAAAATCAAAATACATTAAATAACAATTTAGATGAAAATGTTAACGATAATCCGGTAGAGGATGAACAAATTTGTGAAGACTCAACTCAGAATAATGTTAATATAAGTAATGAATCAAATATTTTTAAGAAAATTTTTAATAAAATAAAAAGAACTGTTATTGAAAGAAAAGGAAATCCCATAACTAATGAAAATATTGCAGAGAATGAAGTGTCCGAATTAAATATTATAAATGATAATAGAAATGAACAGAATAATAATTATAATGAGGAAAATAGCATGGGTGAAGATAATTATATGGTAAATGGGAATGTTGATGATTATAATATAAGAGAGAATATAAATGAACAAAATGAAAGAACAAATGAAATAATTAGCCTAAATGAACTAAATCCTAATGATGTCTTAGATAATATGGTATTAGAAAATCAAGAAAACGAAACAAGAAATAGAATTTTAAATTATAATGATCGTAACAATGATATAAATAATAATACTGATAATAATAGTAATAATTTTACTTATAGAAATATTTCTAATAATATCATTTCTTATTGCAAAAATTATATGACTGATATAAAAGAAAAAATTAAAAAATATTGGTTAGAACGAGTTCAAGAAGCAAACACGCAACTTAATACACCTCATCAAAGTTCAAATAGACCAAACTTAAATTCACGTGAAGATGAAAATGATGATCCAAGCTGTCTTCAAATTCTTTTTTTTTTAGGATTGATTTGTAAGTTCCCAATTTTGTGGATAATAGGATCTATTATTTTTTGTGTAACACCTAATGAACATAAAAGAACCAAAAAGTGGAGTTTAATAAATTCTGTTTTTGCTTTTATAAGTATTATTTATTTTATATTAACTTCTAAATTTAAAGGATCAAAACCAGTTTTTTTTGTTGTTATGAATAATAATATGGAAGATAAAAATATTTTTAATAAGGGTATTATTAAATATAATAATACTATTAATAAGAATAGTATAATTTTGGATGAATTTTCTCCACATTTTTGGTTAAGTATAAATTCAAAAAAAGTTTATAAAACTAGCCAAACTTCTTTTTTAAATTGGAACTTTATATCATCTCAAAAGCCAAATTCAAACATATTACTGTAAAATATAATTACATAAACGAGATCATTCTTAATAAAGTTTATATATATATATATATATATATATGTATATATTATCTTTTTTTTTTCTTTTTATTAAAATGAAACTTAAATTCATTGATACATATGTGTACAAATTTATTTTTTTCTTTTTCTTTTTTTTTTTTTTTTTTTTTTGTAGAAGTGGTAATGTACATAAATTATTAAACCGTGTGCAAGTTACTTTTGTATTTGGAAAAGGAAATAAATGTCCAACTGGAGAAATTGAAAAAATAAAATATTTCTTAAAAGATTTAAAAAAAAATATGGACCCAATACCATATGAAAAAATTAGAATGACTGATCAAGAGTAATTTCTTTTTGTTATTTCATAATAATTTATTCATATTTTATATTTTTTGTTTATTTAAATTAAAAATTTTTTCTTTCTTATTAAAGACTTGCTATATATTACATATATTATTATTTTTTCTTTAGTATTCCTGATAATTTTTTTGGAGGTGGTCTGAGATGTGAAAAAGTAGACAAACATTTAAATGAAAAAAAAGATGAAAAAGAAAAAGAGAAAGAGAAATGGTACTTATTTTGGAAAGAAGATGATGATATAAATAACGCATTGAGTGATTTTACTTTTAATTCTTTCATTCCCGTTGGAGAAGTTTTTTTTTTTAAAAATGAATACAATTGTAGAATAGCATTTATTTACCCAAAAAATTTAAATTTTGACCAGGTAGATATTCCACATAATTTTGTTGAAATCAAAAGAATTATAATAAAGTCTTTTTGAGAGTATCAAATATTATTCTTTTGTACCCTAAATGTTTAATTATATTCACTATTATATTCGTTTATAAAAATTACATGAATAAATAACATTTTCTATTTTATCATAAATTTTTTGTTTTATCTCATTTTTATTTTTTTTTTTTTTTTATCTTTTTTTTTTTTTTTTTTTATTTTAATTTTAATAATTTCTTAATATTTTTATGAAAAAATATATTTGTGATTCAAATTTGCTCCTAAATTATATTCATCTTACATACACATTTTCTTTTTTACAACTATATTTTTTATTCCTTGTTTTTTTCGTAAAATTTATTAAAATATTAAAACATATTTTTTTTTGAAACCATTATTGTTAATATTTTTAACCTTTAAAACAAAAAAAAAAAAAAAAAAGAAAAAGGAATCTCTCCAAATAAAAATATATATATTTAAAATTACAAGAAAAACCTTAATACATGTAATTAATTATGTCTGATTTATTTCATTGCTATTTTTTTCTTGTATTTCTTCTTTTTTTTTTTTTTCTTTTTTAAATTTATTAATAAAGTAATTGATTGTACAATCTAGTTTTGAAACAAAATTTTGAATTTCTTCTCTTTCAATTCCAATCACACATGAAAAAGCAATATATGAAAAAGGATAAGAATCACAACTAGAACCGAAATTATGAAATACATGATTTCCTATAACAATTGTATTTATTTCATTTAATTGTTCACAAGTGTTTTTATTTACATTTTTTTTGAAATTTTCTTCATTACTACTGAAACATATTTCACGATTTATTGTTTCTTCATTGAGTTTTAATTCATCATTACCATTATCTATTTGATTTGGACTTATTTGAACTTTTTCATTGGATTTTACATTATTAATAACATTTTCTCTTTTATCTTTATCGTATCTCATTTCAAGTTCCTGTTTTTCATTTGTTTTTTTTAAAGTACTCCTTTTAATTAATAAAGGAGAACAAATTACCCGATGACCTGTAACATTTCTATAAAAAAGCATTGAACCTAATAAATTGATAACTTTAGGGTTATCTGTACCACAATATTTATATAAGGGATTTAGATTAATAGCCATTGATATTTTGTTTTTACTATTTTTTATGAGTTGTAAATTATATTTAGAACACATTATGCCAATTTGCTCTTTTAGCCAGATAAAATTCTGTAATCTTTGTTCTCTTAAGTCCATTATTTTATTTTTTCCTAATTCTAATAACGTGATAAATAAATCTAGATAAGCATTTACTGGTGCTCTGCCAGGATACGTTTTTTTTAAAGCCTTCATATTTTTTTTATTTGAACTGAATATAATTCCACCATTAACTGGAACAAGAAAATTTTTATCACAGCTCTGAATAACATAATCAACTCTTCCTTTCAAATCAAAACACTTCTGTATTTCTTTACATATATAACTACATTGCAAACCAAATGCATTGTTAATTAAGTGAGGCACATCATATTTTTTACAAAGATAAGAAATTTTTACTATATCATCGGAATTTCTTGGCGCATAACTAGAAGTTACTGATATGACACAACATATTTTTTCTTTATAATCTTCAATTAATTTTTCTATTTTATTTAAATCAGTAAATAATTCATCATTTTTAAATATCATATCTACAACAAAATATTTTAAGCCACAAAAATCAATACATTTGTAACATGTTTTGTGATCAATTCTAGAGATAATTACATACTTACTATTTTTTTTTAATTTTTTTAAATATAACAAGCATGTACTAATACACATGCCCGTTGCATATGGTAATATATAAACATCTTCACAACTTTTTATTCCAAAACTTTTAATTAAATCTTTTACAAAACCAGTTGTAACTTTTGCTAATATACTATTTCCTGCACTCTTTGGTTGAACGTCATCTAAATTACCTGATCTTTATAAAAAAAAAAAAAAAATCTTCTTTTCTACATAATAAGAAATATTTAATGAAATTATACATTTGATACTTTTACAAAAATATTTAATATATATTCTGTACATTCATTTAATCTTCTTCTTTTTTTTATCTTTTTTTTTATCATTTTTTTTTTTTTTTTTTTTTTTGTAACCTTCCAATACCATGACCAAATCCCATATATTTACTTCTTACTATTCCACTATAAATTCTATTTTCTCTTTCACCAATTTTTATATTTTTTTCACTATTGCATCTATAAAAATATTTATTCTATAAGTTTTTTGTGAACTTACACAAATATGTAATGATATTCTTTATTTTTTGTTCTACAAATTTTGAGATGATATTTGATGCAAAATGCTCATAATAGTAATTTCATTTAGACCATTATTTGGAACCTTCCTTGAATTTAAAATACTTCAAAAAAAAAAAAAAAATTTACATTAATATATAGATATATAAAATTTTTATTTTATTTTTTATTATTTTACTTCCATATTGTTTTATCCTTTTGATTTAATATCTGTTATAAAGAAAAATGATAAAATATATATAGTTTTAAAGTATCACATATACATAAAAAATTGAAAAAAAACTATAAATTTATTATGTCATTATTTTCTATACATTTTTATATTTACTTGCTTAGATATTAAAGAATATTTTTTATTATTATACACTTCTTTTTCATTTGATTTTTTTAAATTTTTCTCATCTGAATCACACATTACGCTCTTTTAAAAGAAAATTTAGGAAATTTAAAAAATTTGGTGAAATGCATAGATTAATAGTTTCTTATTAAAAAGGTACCTAATATAGAAATTTTATTTTTTTTATAAATTTTAAATTTAATATATTTCTTTAATTATTTTTTTTTTTATATAAAACTTTTCTTTTTTTGGGAAGAAAAAAAGAAAAAAAAATCCTTTTTAAATATTTCTTTTATTTTTTTTATTATGTATAATGATATAGAATTTTGTTTTTATTTATAAAAAAAAAAAAAATAAAATAAATAAACAAAAATTTAGCTTTTATTTGATTTTTCTCAAATATTAAAAAACGTTTATTTTAAAAAAATTATATTTGTTTTACTTTACTATCTATGTATTCTCTCTTTTTTTTTAATAATTTTTCAAATAAAAGTATGATGTAAGAATTTTTTTTTAACTCATTCGTGAAAGTCCATATATATATATTTTTAAGATTTTTTTTTTTTTTTGTTGTTGTTGTTGTTTTCTATACCATATATATTGTAGTAATTTATAAAAATATCCATTATAAATTTCCATTATGATTTAAAAAAAAAAAAAATTATTAAATATATGTATCATAAGAATAAATTAGCTACAACTAAGTGTACAAATGAGTAAACAAAATAAATGATTTTTATTTTCATTTCATAAAAATTATTATAATTAATGAATGAAAAAATAAAAAGGATCCACAAATTATGAATGCATATATGTTAACATAATTAACAAAACATGAAATAAACATAGACAAAAAAAAAAAAAAAAAAAAAAAAAAAAAAAAAAAAAAAAAAAAATAATAAAAAAAAATAAAAAAAAAA
>NW_021628251.1:1860626-1862988 GCF_900005855.1 Plasmodium gallinaceum | reverse complement strand
AAAAAAAAAAAAAAAAAAAAAAAAAAAAAAAAAAAAAACAGAAAAAAAATAGAATAAAAAATTATTAAAAAAAATTAAAACATAACCTTAATCAAAATAAACAAAACAGAAAAAAAAAAAAATAAAAGGGTACATCAAAATGTATAATGTATTTTGGTAATAACATTATTTTTGATGAATATATATAACTTTTTATTCCAAAAATAACATTTAAAAAAATAAAGAAAAGACACAAAAAAAAAAATTAATGGAAAATTTAAAAAATAAAAATCAATTATGAAACAGAAAAAATAGAATATAAAAAATAATATATAATATCAAAATAGAGGACATATCACACTTGATATGTGCATTGTTTCATATTTATACATTTTATTAAGTATTTACAATTTAATATTATTACCATTTTAATTTTTGTTAACTATTTTATATAATTATTTATCTCTATATTTACATAATACACATTTACTTATTTTATTTTTTTTTTTTTGTCAAAGTTATGTATTTTTAACAGAATTACAATTTTTACTTAGAATATTATTATTAACAATATTATTACTACATGAAGCATTATTATTAGTACTATTGAAAAAATAATAAAATAATTCATGTTCAGCTATAAGTTTTTGACATGTTGGTTCAGATAAAAATTTCAGAGATTTAAAAATACATGATGAATATTGATTTAGTTGAGAAATAAAAAAGCAAGCATTTCTTTCATCATTTCCATCACCAACTGAATATATGAAACATATGAATGACGTATTGTATAAATATGGTGATAAAACTTCATTAATTATTTGATGAAATATAATTTTTTTCCAATCCTTTGGGTCTATTAGTGAATTAATTAATCTATCTCTTGCCGATATTATTCTTATATTGTTCTGAGTAATAAATGACCAAACTTCAGGAATAAATTTTTTAGCGGAGTTAATTAACCATTCTAGACTTGCATTTGTTACAATAACTAGTTTTCCTTGTGTTAAGCATAAGCTTAATGTATTAATTACAACATTACTTAATTTATTAAACAACTGTTTTAGATGAACAGGAATAATGTCATATAAGGTTAATTTCATTTTTATAGTTATCCAACTAGTTGGTAATATAGTATCATCATAATCAAATACAATCAATTTTTTATAAATAAATGGTTGACTATATACATTTCCTTTAAAAATATAACTATTATTTCTTATTAAATTATCTTCATTGTAATTTAATTTTGAGTGCAGTTTAAAATTTTCATTATGTAGTTTTCTTGTATCATTTATGTGCAAGTCCTTCAAGTATGTATTATAGTTAATTGCATTTCCATTGGGATACAAATTTCTAATTTTTTCCATTAGAATGTTTTTTTTTTAAATATATTCAAAATTAAAAATAATCTTAACTTTATAGGTATATATTTATGTTTTTATTTCTATACTATTTTTACATATGTGTAATAAATATAAAAAAAAAAAAAAAAATAGATTTATAAAAAATTTTCTTAACCTTATTTTGTAAAATTTTCACTTTAAAAAAAAATACAAACATGTAAAACTGTATATAAATATATGCATAATAAGAATTATAACTTGTTCTATGTTATTATTATTTTCTCTATATTATTTTTTTTTAATTCTTATGATCTCCTTTCCTGTCTTATTTTTATTTTTTTAGATGTGTTATATATAAACTATTTTTTAAAAAATATATATTTTGTTTTACTAAATTAAAAAGAAAAAATATAAATTACTTTATTTAAAAAAAAAATTGGAAATTTGACTCTAATAAAGAAAATCTAAAACAAAAAATTAAAAAACGGAAAAGAAAACATAAAAGGATAAAAAAAAAAAAATAAAATAACAAAAGGAATAAAAAGAAAAAAAAAAAAAAAAAAAAAAATTTAAAATAAATATTTACAAAAAAAAAAAATTAAAAAAAAAAGAGAATTTAAAATAAAATTATTTAAAAAATTGAAAATGCGTTGAAATATAATGGACAAATTATGTAGAATATTTATAAATAGAATTAAAATATATAAGTGAACAGTGGAACACATAATATGGAGAAAGGGAGGAGGAAAAGAAAACAAAACAAAAAAGGAAAAATAGTATGATGATTTTATTTTTTTAAATTACTTAAAAATGTTTAACTTTAAATAGTTTACTATTTATGCAAAGTATTGTGTTAAAGAGTAAAAATAAAAAAAAAAAAAAAAATAAATAGAATTTGACAAAAACGAATGGAAATGTTATTCATAAAAAGGTATCATATAATTTATTTTTTTTCTATCATATATAATTTATGACTAAATCATAATAATATTATATAAAAAGCATAAAAAAAAAAAAAAAAAAAAAAAAAAAAAAAA
>NW_021628251.1:1849650-1859626 GCF_900005855.1 Plasmodium gallinaceum | reverse complement strand
ATATTTAAAATTTTTTTTTTTTTTTTTTTTTTTTTTTTTAAAATTCATTATTACTATTAAATTAATATATTTAAAATAATAAAAAAAAAAAGTTTATTCTAATCAAGAATATGCTAAATACATATAATATTTATAGTTGCAAATTTGACAAATCTAGGAATGTGATTATTTACAAATTAAATAAAAATTCACTGAAAAAAAATATATTTATATGTAATAATAATATACATAATGTGTCTAAATATATATTTGTATAATACCATTAAAGTGCCTTTTCAAAAATACAAACATTAATTACTGATTTATTAAAATTATATAAATTAAATTTTTTTATTATATTTTTTAAAAAAATAATTATCTTAAATTTATTTTTTTTTTGAATATTTAGTTATAAACGATGAAAAAGAATATTATATACATATATATATCAAAGTTAAAAGAATATAATAAAATGACTAAAAATAGTGCACACACATTTTATTTTCATATTTCTTAATAAACTACATCACATTGTTCTCTCTAATAATTTTGTTTTGTTTTTTAACATATAAACTACTTAAGTAATAAAGTGTTTGCAGTTTCTATAATATAGAAAAATATATCCTATAAGGTATTTTTATCTTTCTGTTTAAACTTTTTTCTTTTTATTACTACTAAAATAATATAAGGGGGAAATAATTAATTATTAATGTATAACTATTCCTATATTTCAATAAAATTTACTACTATATGTTATGTATAACATTACGAACATAATTTCTTCTATTACTTTTACATAGACTTCTAAAAACATGCAAAAAAATTATTTTCTTTTTACATATGTATTCTTTAAATATTAACAAACTGTTTATGCTCTATTTTTTCATTTATCTTAATTAATACTTAAATTTAAAAATTTGTATGCTTTTGTGTATATGTCATTTATGATATTTGTAAAAATATTATAAAAGTATTTATGTATATTTTGTAAATAAATGATAATAAAAAACATATGATTACAAAATATTTTTTTTATAGATATTTAAAACGACATAAAAATTGTGTAAAAATAAAACATAAAAATAAACTAATCAAATTAATCACCCACAATAAAATTTAATATATTTTAATAATTTTAAATTTTAGGAGATATACAGAATTTCCTATATAAATAAAAATAATAATAACAAAAACACATTTATGTTTTTTTTTTTTACATTATTATATTATGAATTCATCACTTTCATATAAATAGTAAAAAAAAAAAAAATAGGAGAAAAAAAAATGTATTTAAAATTTTAAACAAAAAAAACTAGTTATGTGATAATTTTTGTTTTTATTCACAATAGTTGTGCAAAAAGAGATATATATATATACATTAATAAAACTTCTTATAATTTTATTTGAAATACTTAATCTATTAGTTTAAATTATTAAATATATCATTTTTTACGCTATAAACACTTATTAAAATTACTAATAATTATTATAAAAATATATTATTTATCAATTTGATAATATTATTTAGTATAAAAAAAAATATTAAAGAAATATATATATATTATTAGTTAAAAATTAATGTACATCTTGGAAAATTGTGTATTTTTCAGGTTTTTGTAAATATATTTTTTCTAAGCCTTTTTGTTATATTTTTGGAAAATATATAAATATATATATATATATATATATATATATATATATATATATATATATATATATATATATAAAGAAATAGAAAGAAAAATTAAAATAATTATTAAGAAAAAAAAAAAGAAAAAAAAGCAGTTACTGTTTTTGTTTTACCTTCTTTCATTTTAATTTACTCATGTGAATCTATAAAATTTAATTATTTTAATATAGCAATAAATGATTTGAAAATTATGATAAACGTAGAAATTGAAGAAAAAATATACAATATTAAAATTTTATAATTTTTAAGAGTGAAATAAAACTATATTAAATTACATAATATTACTCTTAAAAAAAAAAAATATTTACATTTTAAAAATTATTAATGCAGAAATATCAAATGTATATAATTATATATTAATGTAACTATCTCTTAATTATTATTTTTTTTTTTTTAAGTATGTCACGGTATTATTCATTTATAATTATATTTTTTAACGTTCTAAATGAAGTTATTTTTGTAAAATCAATAAAAATGAACCAATTGCCTTTTAAATTAAATGAAAGAATAACGATCAAACATCTTCAAATTTTACATTTGTATTCCTTAAATTATAAACAGCACAAAATATACACCTATATAAAACGTCCATTATTACACATTAATCAAAGAAAATTAAGTTACTTAAAAAGTAATAAGAATATTTATTCTAAATATTATAATAATGAACCAATTTACAGTACTTATAACCCAATTTTAAATTATGATGTTTTAGATTTGATAAAAGTATATGGAAGGCTAGCTGAACATTCTAATTATGAATCATTAAATATAATTATAAATGTAAATGGAGAGAAAAAAAAAAAATATAGTGATTTATTTAAAAATTTCTTTTTCTTTTTTAAAAATAATGACCATAATAATTATAATAAAGTTTTATGGTTTGATCATTTTTCAAAATATGGTAAAATGAATTTTACAGATTTTAAAAATTCTTTATTAAAATTAAGATTTAAATGGCCAAAAGATTCATTATTTCCAACATATAATATTTTTTTATTTGAAAAAGGTTTAAGTAAAAATATGGATTCCCCATTGATAAGAAAAAAAGTAGAAAAATATATTCAGCATCAAGAAATAAATGAAGACGTTTTAAAAAGTTGTTTTTATTGCTTCTCATCAGGTAAGGAATATATAACTGCTGATGATATTTTAAACACATTCAATGAATGGAAAGAGAACGATAAAAAAAAAAAGAAAGATGATAAAAAAAAATCATTCTCCTTTTTTAAAAAATATAATAATACTAATGATTCAATAGATTGGTTTACTTTTAAGAATAATATAGATTTATGTACAATTAAACTACATGAATCTAAAAAGTAATTTTATTAATTCTTAGTTTTTTCTTTTTTTTTTTTTTGATAAATAAATGTATCTCACTTATATATATATGTGTAAAAGAAATTTAAAACACTAAGAACAATTTTTACTAAAATACATACATTTCCTATTTTTAGTTTAGCAAGTTTTATTAAATATAACAACATTTTATAACATCATAAAATTTTGTTATTAATTTCATTATTCATACATATTTATTAAATACAAAAACTTAATTTATTTAATACTCTCATTTTTATTTGATGTCTATTTGTTTTAAATAAAATATATTTTTTTTTTCATTTTTTAATCATATTTATTTCGTGTAATTTCTAGATATATGTTTTATATTTATACATAAAATATATATAATCATTTAAATTTTTTTTTAATATAAATTTAATTTTTTTTGTTTAATTTTTAATAAATTTTTTTTCATTAATATAACACATAAAATGGAAAATACACATGTATAGATATTTATTCGTAAAAAAAAAAAAAAAAGAATTAATAATAAAATTCATATGTATTTTTAGTGTTATTGACATTTTTACTTTAATTTTTCATAATTTAAAACAAATACTTGTATAAATAGATAAAGATTTCTAAATAAAATAAAGTATAAATAATGATAATTATGTACTTATGTAAAGTTTAACTAAATGAAACTAAAAAAAAAAAAAAAAATAATAACAATAATAAAATTAATAATGTATAAAAATCCAATATATTTTTAGCTATTTACAAAGCATATTAAAAAATATATGAATTTGAACTAATCAAGCAGTTAAAATAAAAAAAAGTCAGTAATATTTCTGAGCAATAAAAATTGTCTACCATTTAAAAAAAATAAGGATTTAAATTAAAAATTTTTCATGATTTTAGTAATTTAAAAAAAAAAATAAATAAATAAATAAATAATAAATAAAGTAGTATATAAAGAAATAATATTTATATGAAAAGGAAAAAAAAAAAAAATAAAAATAAAAAATGTTTAGTTAAAATAAGATTAAATAAATTAAAATGACATCATACCATAGTTAAAGTTTATATTGTTAAATAAATTATAGAAAATATATAAATATAAATATATATATAATAATGAAAATCATTTAAGATCATATATACTGGAATATTTTAAGAAAATTAAAAAAAAAAATTCAAAATATTTTGCTGACAAAATTTTGCAACAAAGGAATCAAAAAAAAAAAGAGAGAAAAAAAAAAAGTTAATTTACTTATATTTCTTAATTTTTTCGGTAAATAAAAAGGCATATAAATGTTTCTTTTTACAATTCCGTTATTAAATTTCTATCTTTTAAAAATGTTGATTTTCAATTATTTTTTTCTTATTTTTATAAGAAGGAGTGTATTGAAAATTTTTTTTTGTTAACCTTAATATGGAAGATCCAAACATATAAATAGAACCAAAGTTTTCTAGCCAAACTGTCTTATATAAGGAGTGTGAACTAATTTTTGAATTAATTATAATTTCTGACCATACTGAATTAGAAAAATTATAAAAAAAAATATCATTTTTAGGAAGAGTAGAATTTTTACATTCTCCACCTATTATAAACATATAATTATTAATTAAAACACAACTATGTCTATATCTTTTTTCAGGCAAAGTACCTTTTCCAATTATTTCAAAACATTTATTTGATTCTATATTATATAAATATAAGTTATTACAAAAATTTAAATTTATTCTGTTACTATTAAAACTATAATAATTAATACCTCCAAATATATATAAATTATTTTTATAATAAATACATGAATGTCCTGCCCTTTTACCTAACCATTTTATACTTTTTATATTTATATTATTTTTTATTAACTCACATATATATGTACATTTTTTATTATTTAGGCATTTAAAGCAAAATGCATCTTTTCTTTCATAATTTGAATTATTTTTTTCTCCAATTGAACTAATTTTTTTTATATTTTTACTTACCTCCTTGTTTTTTATATTATTATTGTTATTACTACTTTCACAACCTATATTTTTATCTTGAACATTTGAAATATTGATAGAATCAAAAATAAGGTCACATATATCTTCATTATTGTTATATTTCTTAAATTTACAATTTCCATTTAATTCTTTATTTATATATTTGTTGCTACATGTTCCGTTTACATTATTATTGTAAAAATTATTAACATTTTCATGTTTATCATTCATATTTTCATTTATTTTGTTAAAATTATTTTCATTACTACAAATACTGTTAACAGAATATAAGGTTAAATTATCCTTATTACCTTCTATAGTGTCATTATAATTTTCACCAATAAATTTTTTTTCATTACATTTCATAAAATTTTCATTTCTATTTAAATCAAAAAAAAAATTACTCTTATTTATTTTAGAACTATCTTCATTTTTATTATCATTCAAATTCTCATAAGAGAAATTTGTTGTACCATTCTGGCTGTTATAATGATGTAACTCAATCCATTTGTTTTTAAAAAAATCATAAACATACAGATCATTATAAATAATGTCAATATATTCATTTTTTTTTTTAATAGTATTTCCTTTTCCTCCAAATAAATAAATCAGCGAATAAGATTCTTCATTAACACTACAAATTGAAAAGAAATCTCTAGCTTTTATTATTCTTTTCTTTTTTTTTATATAATTTTTTTTTTCATCATGTATAAACTCATAAATTTCAGAAACTCCATTGATATATTCTTCATAATTATCATTTTCATTGATAACAGATAATTGATCATTATCCTTATTTATTTCCTGTTCAGATTGAAAAAAGATATGATTAAAAAAATTTATTTTTCTTTTAGAATTATCTATAGTACTATATATATGGTTTTCCTTTTTTTTTTCTTCTTCTTTTCTTATCATTTCATCTTCGTCAGAAGATAATTCTGAAAAGCTTTCTTTTTTCTTTTTTAACATATTTAATATATGTTCAAAATTTTTTATGTTTTTATTTAGAGAATCAACTACGATAGCACTGAATATAGTATTCATATTATTTACATTAACTTTGCAAATATTCATAAATTGTGTGTTACTACTTATAATAAACATACAACTATTTAAATAAACCACATCTGTGTAATTTATAAAAGAAATATTATTTAAGTATTTATAATTTTCAATTTTTTTTTCTATATCATCTTTAATGTCATAGTTTGAAATGGTAATTTTGTTGTTTTTTTTTATAGATATTTCTTCATATATATTTAAAAAAATATACCACATATTATTATATGGTGTATATAAATAAATACATTTTTTTATTTTATCAAATATATATATGTTATCATCTATTGTGCAAATCCCATCACATCTGTTTTTATAAACTTTTTTGTCAAATGATATATAATCAGCATTAAATTCATCATTCAACTCATTTTTACTTTCTTTATTGAAATTTTTATCATTATGTAAACTATTTTTATTAATATTATATTTTTCCAATATTTCTTCAACATCATTTTTTATTTTATCATTTTTATTTATTTTTATAGTTTCTTCTTTAATTTTTCTACCATTAGTTAGATTTATAATTACGTTTTTTTCAGCATTTTTGCTTTTAATTTTATTATTTTTTTTTTTTTTTTTCAAGTTTCTCTTATTTAATATTAAAATATGTGAAGATGATAAAGATGAGCTGCTATGACTATTATTATTGTCAACAAAATTACCAATTAAATTTTCATTTTCGATATTATTATAATTATATAAATTAATATTTCTATTATATATATTTTTACTTTTGTTATATAAATAATTTATTATATTCATAATTACATTTTTCTGTATATAATCATAAAAAATATATATAAATATATAAGCTAAATTTTTCCTTTTTTTTTTCCAAATAGGAAATACTCTATAAATTATTAAGTAAACAATTATTTCTTGTAACTAAATGTTTTTTTAACAAAAATATAATATTAATTTATTATTCATATTTTATAATATCATTTTTATTCATTTTAAAAATTTTTTTTTCAATAAATACTTAAATGAAATAATATAATTTTTTACCAAAATTTAAGTAGAATTTTTCTACATAAATTTTTTTTCCCAATATATTTATGTAACAAATATATATTGGAATCATACAAATGAACAAATTATAGTAACGTAAAATATAAAAAGTTTCTAATGTGTTAAAAAACTTTTATATATATATATATATATATTTACCTAAAAAAAAAAAAAAATAAAAATTCTCATAAAGTTACATAAGATAAAAAAAAATCATATATATACTTATAATGTACTATTTTTAACTTTTTAACGTTTTTAATTTCGTTGAATTTTTCATAAGTTTACAATATTCATAATCTATGAAATTTAAAAAATATATATATATATATATATATATACATATATAATTTAAAAAAATAGTGAAATTTTTCCAAATTTTTATATACAAAAAAAAAAAAAAAAAAAAAAAAAAAAAAAAAAAATTATATATATATATATGTATATAATTTAATAATATTTTTCTAAAATTTTTTTTCTGTAAAAATGAAAAATTTTAAGTAATAATTTCAGATATATACATACGGATTTACACCTTTTAAATGGATGTTTATTTTTTATTATTTTCAAGACATTTAGAAATTTTTTTTTTCATTAAATTTACTTTTATTTATTTATTTTTTTTTTTTTAATATTTAAATAAAACAAAATTATTTATAATCCTCCTAAGTTCTATATTTAAGAAATTAACATAATTTTATTATGTTTTTTAATATTCATATACATTTTATTTATTTTCTTTACTATATTTAGCTTTTTTTTATAGATTTATTTTTTCATTTTTTCATAGTGTTTTAAGTCCTATATATCAATTTTAAAGATTATATTTTTCCAAAAATAAAATAAAATAAATATAGAAATTATGAAATCAAAATTATTATTTTTTTTTTTTTTAAAAAAGTGCAAAAATAAAGAAATAATTTTTATATCTAATAAATTATAATTATAGTTTATCATATATTTATTTCTAATCACAATAGTATCTTTAATTTTTTTTTTTCTAAAATTTTAATTGCATCTAAAAATTAAATTGTATAATGGGAATGAAGGAATAAGTAATAATTTCCTAAAGTGTATATATTTTAATTGAAAATATTAAACAAATTTTTATATTATAAATATTAATCTACTAAAAGGAATTCAGCAAAAATGTTTAAATTATAAAATCAAAAAAATTTATAATTGATGAAATAGATTAAATAATTAAATACTTTTATAGATATACAGATATTCTTTTTTATAATGTGGTTGGTCTTATTATTTCACTACTTTAAGTTTTTATGAATAAAAGAATAGAGTATTGCAGATATAATGAGAACATATATAGTATTCTTTATTAAGTTCCAATAAATATATATTTAACAGAAATTATAATATTTTTGCATGATTTATTAAAAATCATAAAAAATGTTATTTTTTACTTTAATATTTTTAATCACCAATCAAAATTTTCTTTTATGAATTATTAAACAATAATATTGTTCATTTTTGTTGTTTTAATTACAACATAAAACCAAGGCCCTCTTTTCTCTTTCAATAGTTAAATTTAAATCTAATATATATATATTTATAGATATAGATATAAATTTTTTTTTTTTTTTTTTTTTTTTTTTTTTTTTTTTTTCGTATTAAATTGACTTTATATGCATGCTTAAATGCATGCTTTTTTTTTTTTTTTGTTCTTTTGTTTTTTTAGTTTATTAAAAGTATAATACAAAATATAGCCGAAAAAAATTCAAATTATAAAAAAAAAGAAGCAAAAAAACCACATATCTAAAACATATTCTTATATTGTTTGCACTTATATGCTTATGTTAAAAAATTATTAAATTGTAAAAACGTATACATATATATATTTTTTTTATAATACTATATGAATTAATGTAACATTAAAAACGTTTTTAAAGGAACTATTTTAAAATCATTTATTTTTTTTTTTCGTTATTTTTAACTTAATTTTCATTTTTATTATTTTAAAAGCGTGCTTAAGATTTTAATAAGGGATTATTCTTATGTATTTATGTATATATGTAAATATATATATTTATATATATACATATATTTATATTTTTTTTTTTTTTTTCTTAAGGTAACTATTTTAATGTTATAATAAGACTTAAAATATATATTTTTAAGAAAATATGGTTATTTTTTAAAATTTTTGTAAAATTATCTTTAAAAAAAAGAGAAAAAAGATTTTTTTATGTTTTAGCATAATTAGTATAGTACATTTATTATTTTATAATTTGGGATTTTTTTATGTTTTAGATTAATTCGTTATAATTTTTAATTTTGCATTTTGCGTAACTTTCTTTTTTTATTATATAAGGAAACACAGAAATTAATAAAAAAAATAAGACATTTAAATACTAATAGTTTTTTAAAAACATAAATTTTTATTTGTGAAACATATTGTGATATTACCATATATTCACTTTTTTTATTATTAATATTATGTATATTTTTTTTACATTTCAGTAATGGCAATTTCAAGTAATTTTAACTTTTTCATTTTACTAATTTTTTTATAGATATTTTAATATTGAGATAAACCTTTTATACATATATAAAATTTTTAATGAATGTTTTGTATAAAAGCTAAAAAAAATTTATTTAAATATATATTTTTTTTTCTTTGCATCTCTATAATATTAAATATTTTAAAAAAACTTTTGATTGTATGCATATATTTTTTTTTTTTTTTTTTTTTTTTTTTTGATTCTATATTAATATTTGTTTCGATATAAAAAAGATATAAAAAAAAAATATTTGTATTTAAATATACACATATTTTTAAATACATAATTTTTAAGAAAAATAATTGTAGTATTGTTATATTTCATACTCTTTTTAGCATAAAAAAGAGAATTATATTTGTTTAAAATGCTTATTATTATACAATTTTCATTATAGATGTATTTTTTTTTTTTTTTTTTTTTTTTTTTTTTA